>NC_134470.1:67961864-68066864 GCF_964194025.1 Convolutriloba macropyga
GAACCTTTGTATCAAGTAGGAGCGTTTATGTTCAAATAGATAATTGAACATACACATCTGGGATAATTAAATCTTGAATTTTGAGTTTTGTTATGTTTTGTTTTTGATGAATTGGAGCTTTATGCGAAGAAACAATTTACCAATTCTTATTGGTTATGTTCAGCTCAACTTGAGATGTAAAAATTACAAATTATGTTTTATATTAAATTGCAATCCAAAATGCGCCAGAAATTGCAATATTCTGAATTTAAAAAACTCTGACAATGATTTCCGAAAAGATACTTTCATTGAAATCTGCATAGCTACAGAACTCAGTGTCCTGCTATTGTTATCGTTTAGATTTCCTTAGAATATGGAGTTTGTAGCGGTCTTGTCTTTCATTAAAAAAAAACACGCGATAGCATCAAAATGCTTGCTTTGTCGGTTAACAGGACAGTCACTTCTACAAAACCAGACTTCAAAATTGATTTTATTTTGATAAAAGTAATTGAGAACACAGCTATAAGCTGTTCAGTGCTTCAGCTTGAGAATGTTTAAGGACGAACACGGCAAGACAGCTCTGATAAGGTCATGTAAGATCAGAGAAATGAGGACTCAAATGAGGATGGCAGAACTCCTGCTAGAGAGAGGTGCCTCTGTCAACCTGAAAGACCACGTGGGCAAGACTGTGCTCCACTACGCATGTGAACAACACTCCAACAATCTCGTCAAGCTACTCATCAAAAAGTCCGCTAATCCCAATTTGCCTGACAATGATGGGTAAGATCTGGGTCTATTTGCCATCAATATTTCAGTGAAGTTTACACTAATTGGACAAGTTCAGAACCCACGAATTTCATTTGTTTGAAATCAGAATTAAGAAGAGAATGAAGTGTTTGCAACGCTGAATTGGTCAAAGCAGAATATTTTAATTTAAAAATCTCTCATCACAATCGTGTTTTCGCTAATTATCTTATATTACACTTATCGTAAATATACAAAAGTTGTTTCAAAATTGGATCGTTTAAGTGTCTTTCTTGGTTCTCTTAGGTGCACTCCCTTGATTCTGTGTGCGCGTGCTGGGAACGACATAGGGACAGAGATCCTGGTGAAGTGTTTCCGTAGATTGGGTCTCAATGTGGACCACGAGGACTCTGAGGGACTGACCGCTCTCATGACTGCGTGCAGAGACGGATACCTAGAGTGCGCCAGGATTCTCATCCATATTGGTTGGTTCTTATATGTTTGACTTAAGGTATTTTTGGTTCCACAGATTTTTTTAAGTTTTCAGATAATGTAGTCTTACAGTAAGATTACTGTAAGGATAAGTTACCTGAATAGTAAGGTAAAATGAGCAAATTAACTCACCGCTAGGTATACTGTGCATCAAACGCTTCTGTAGTCACAGCCAAAATTATTTTTGGTATTCAAATGCAAGTTGGATGTTAGATGGAACATTTCACAACGATTGCACTTTATATATAATTCTCGGGCATAAATATTGTTAGAGTATAAACCTGTTGCTGAGTATAGCTCAAATGGACTCGAACTTATGCTCTACATCAGCAGTAAAACCAAACCGAAAAAAACTACACTTTTCATAAATTACCATTTGCAGAAAACATTTGAAGTTTGGAGTACATTATTTGGGCTGCTTTTGGGAAAATTACTAAATTTTCTATTGAGGATAGCAGGATAATATATTCCCAATTATCTGTAGTGGTGATGAGTTGCGCGTCTCAATTATCTTTGATTGCGCAAAACAGAAACGTCGTTTCGATTTAGATCATACTTTCAATGGGTATGTTTTTTCAACAAACTTGACATTCTAAATAGAAACTGAAGGCTTTACCGAAAACCATTTTACAAGCCAAAATTTTTTGAAGACGAAATATCTGTTTCTTATATAGCAAAAAAAATTAAGTTTTACTCTCTGCTGATAGTTTAATTTAAATTAGCTGAATAAAACTGTTCAAAATTTTTATTAATATGACAAGCACTTGTTTCTATATCAAACTATGGTAATAATTGTGCCCCTATACTCCAATACCGACGGCGCTACACATTTTAAAACCTATTTATTAATGCATTAAATAATTAATACATTAATTATAATGTATTAAGCTGTCGAAATCGACAAGGAGGCTCGTTAGTGTGCGTTTGCACATGATATTCCGACCCGAGCTCATTTACATTTTTGACTTAATTGTCAACCAAAGGAAGAGATACTCAAATATAGATTTTTGTGTTTAAAGAAAACGTTACACTCACAAACTACTAAGTGAATTTAAAATTTCAATGCATCATTGAAGCGCTCACAAGATCTGCCATTAATAAGACTACGAGAAGAAAAAACAAAAAACAAAGCAAGCAAAAACACAAAACTATGTTTACGGCAAAAACTCAACATCTTAATTTAAAAGAATCTAGTAACAACGTCAAATTACAATCATACAAAACCCTAACTACACAAATTAATTTTTCGTAATAACAAAGCTGAATTAATGAGACTTTTTTTAAATGAGACGCGGTAATAAGACGATAAAAAGAAGAAATAATGAGGGAAAACTCAAAAATAAACCAACGCTTTATAAACCAATCAACTTCAAAGGTCTGATAAACCAGTAGCTTTTAACAAAAAAAAAATCTAGACAAAATAACCAAAACATCATTAGGAAACCAACAGGACCTCTCTTTGGTGAGATTAAACTATAGAAACGGTGTAAATGTGCAGAATAGCTAAAAATACAAACAATTTGCGAAAACAAAAACTAATTAGGTAATAAAAATCATTATCTTTTATCTGAATATTACGTTTTTCAATGCAATTGTTATATAAAATAATTCAAATAAAATTATACTGAAAAGCTAAATGTGTTGCCCTGGGCCTCATTTGAAAATCATTGCGATTTGTTATTACTAAAGGAGTTTGCTAAAAAGCAGTCCAAGAGAAACACAAATATCGACCAATCACAAAATTTTTTTTATAAAAACGCATGTTGTCCAACAAACAAAACAACAGTTACAACACAATATCAATAAACAAGTTAAAGTTTGGATTACAAGGAAGTGGTTGGAACCTCTTAGTAATGAGAATAAGTTACAAGTTGACATAAAGAACAACAAAAGTGAAAAAATTGTTTAAAAAAATTGAAAAGAACTATCAGAATCTTTTAGACCTTTGGCTATACACTGACTGCATTGAAAAAGTTAATTCAACCATCAATTAGCAGCTTAAGAGAATCTCAGCATTTAAAAAATAATTACGACTTCATGCGGGATAAAACAAGGCAAAAACTGCAAATACAACAGAAAATCGAAGCCCTTAAAATTGAACGAAGCCATTAGAAATGAACTGTTCGGTAAAAAGTTTTTTATTTTTGATTATTTTTAAACAGAAATAACTGTTTTTTGTAACAGAATGACTTTAAAAAGCAACAAATATGAACAAATATAATAAAACTACAAAAAATTTTGAGGAAACCGGTCATTTCAAAGACAAAAAATTCAATAGCTTTCATTGGAATTCAAAAAACTTGCAATTTCTGACTAGATAGGAAAACAATGATATCTGCCAGGCGGAGGTCATCAATAAGTCATCACAATAAGTATTATGACTAGGGAAACGACAACAAAAACAGGCAAAATCAAAAATTTCATTAGAAAAGTGCGAGATGAAAATGTCAAAGCCAATATAACCATCAGTTCTTCTGTGAATTTTTTATCTATGATCAATTGAACTCCTTCTTCTAGTCAATGAAAACTGTCAGTATAAGGATAATATGATAAAATTTCAAAAAGAACCAAAAACATGGGAGAAATTATTAATAATGAAGTTCCCTATGAGACGAGACCATAACTAGCCTTTTCATTGCTTTTTGTCTGAACGCAAAAGTTCTTTGATTTTGAAGCGTAAAATGTTATTTTGAATTAAAATTTCAAAAGGAAAAAATCTTAGTTTGAACGAAAAATCGACGAAAAAAATGTAAAAAAAAACGAGTTCCCGCAAAAGTTTAAATCTCGATAACTCCTGGAAAAAAACGAAATTAAAAAAATCTTTTTAGTTTTGTTTTCTACGCTGGTCGAACTTTTTAATTGTACCACTCACATTTCTCTGCGATGAAATCATCAATCGACCAAATTTAACTGAACAAAAAATTCCATCTGAGCATAGTTCCCCCCCCCCCCCCCCCTCCACAAGTGGGGTCGGAACAACAACACTTCGAATAAAATAAAGATACTCTAAAATTTATCCCGAGGTTTTTTGGTTTATATTTGAAGAAAAATTGCTATTAGCAACCTCCAAGGTTCGCATGGTTTGAACAGTAAAAGTTTTTTGGTTCAGGCGAAATTTTTATTTTTTGTATGAATTGAAGACTTACCTAACTACTAGTGTGCTACATGAATATGATTGTCAACATTTATTTATTGGTTCACGGGGCTAGTCATTTAATTTTAGTTTATTCAATTAATTCGTTTTTTTTTTGTTCAAACCCATTTCATTAGTTGGAAAAGTTTTCTTTTATTTGTTCTTAATTTTATCAGGATGTTGATATGACTCACTGCATCGTCAGAATTTTGGTCTACCTTAACTTGCAGTTTTTTAAATTTTTTAAATTTTGTAATGTGCTAAGTTAATGATCAATTTAATGATCACTTCTGTATTAAAACTCAGTCCATTCTTTGGTTTGCGATACAATGTTCAGTTGACTCTCTTTAAATTAGAAATTAGAAAGCTGACTCTCTTTAATATGAAAAAATCACTCTATTTAAAATAGTACAAATTTTGAGACATTCGGTGGGCGATTCACTCTCAGATTTTAATAGCTAACTTTCGGGGAGCGAATCACATTGAAAAGTGGTAATAGATTTAACGAAATTCTATATACAAAATTTCAAGCAATTTCGGGGAGCGAAATTGGATTCAGAACTTGCAACCATATTTGCGGATTTTGCGTTGCAAACACCAAACTCAAATAAGGATTAATAATACGCACCACAGCTAGCCCTGAAATTTGAGCTACAATTTCTAATAATCTGATAGCATTCTGTTAAAAAATTTTTGCTTTTCATGGCTTAATATTTTTCTCAAAAGAAACCGAACGCTACATAACTGTTGTTTTTGCTGGTTAATTTGTGAGGTGACTGGAAGATACCTTACCGAAGTACTCAGTTTTTAAGGCTTTTCTAATGCTTCTAAAACCTCTGAGATATAAAACTTGTCAAAATTGTTCAGCACAATTTTGCAGCAATTTGAAGGAAAAACTTGAAAAAGAGTAGAATGGCGAGGGAGCGCAAGAAGAGCTGTAATTTTTCTACTTCAGTGATCATTACGGGGATAGTGTGTTTTTGAGATATTAAATTTAGCAATCTTTTTTGGTAACCGAAATTAAAAATCCGTATAATGGGTTGTCATTGATTTTTCGTTATTGGTTCATTTTTGTTTCAATTAACATTCGATCTTGTAAAGTTTATTTGCGACAGATTGAGTTAACGCTCAATTGTTTTGTAAGATAATCCATACGCTTTTGTGATTTGGCGATATCGAACCCGAAGTGACGACGCTTGGAACCGTTTCTTCCAGAATTCTTACAGAATTGATTTCTTATAGACTATCAATATTTTACTGGATTTCTGTTTCTGTGATTGTTAGACTCTTTTCATTATTTGTTGCTTTCAATGTTCTTCAATGACTCTGAATTTGAATTCTTCAACTCAAACTCAAATTTTCATTTCATCCTGAGAGGGAGGTCAAATTTAACTTTCAATTAGATTTTCAGAAATAATAAAACAATGAAACTGAATGATTTTGCATTCATATATTAACGGGATATCAATTTGGTTTCAGGCAAGGCGTCAGTTGACAAGCGTGACAAGTACAGTAACAGGGCTGCAGCTGAGTGGGCGAGGTGGGGAGGGTGTTCGGAGGAGGAGATCTCACTGTGTCTGAAGAAACCCTCCCCCTGCCCGGAGGATATGGAGTTCCCGGAGCCCAGACAAGTCCTGCAGATACTGTGCAGACAGGTCAGTTATTTAAAACATGCGATCAACGCACGCAGAGTGTAACAAACGCTCTACAGCAATTAAAAGCACCGTTGTATGCAGATTAAGAGTTCAACATAAATAGAAATTTATTCAAAATCAGGATGATGTTGATTTTCAAAATGGAATAGGGAAACGTTTGCCTTTTTTCCAATCTCTAAAAATTTGATCCTGTTTTTAATACTTTTTAAACATTTTTTATGGTGCTTTATTTCAATATTTCGATAGTCGTATGCATATATATATATATATATATATATATATATATATATATATATTTAAATGTTATATATATAAATGTGATATATAAATGTTAGTTAAGTTTTTGAAAAATAGGTTTTTTTCACCGATTTTTTGTTTGCAGGCACAATATTTGTAAGCTCCGATAAAGTCTTTTTTTGCTACCACCTTCTAAAAAATTGCTCAGGAACTAAAATGTTGCCGGGCTTCTGCTAATTGAAATCGATATATGTCCAAATATCATCATTTAAATTTTAATGTTTGTTCATTTTGACCACTTTGTCTTTACGCTGAGAATTCAAACACTTACATGCATCTAATAGATGCTAAGCTACAACAGTTTAATTTTTTTTAGTTTTTTTTACAATCAAATATATTCGGATCTTATTCGGCGCTGTCATTTTCAAAGTCTTTCGCATTTTTTTATTTCAATAATAAACAAATCATTTCCGATATAGAGATTCAATAAATGAGAGATCCTGATTACGTCGAAATGCGAGTCCCAATGAACAGATATTATGTTTTTCAGAGTGAAACTCATGGTTCTTATGTCATCGACAACGTGTTTTGCAAACTTTTATATTGTTTTTGAGCCTTGCCTGTATTTTTTTGTTCTCCTTGTTGTCCTTTAAATCAGTCGTTTTATTTAACATTACAATTGCATTTTTGTGTTTACAATGAAAAAACTTAATGTTTACTTGATGCCAAACAAATCTTATGAAATTGAATTTATTTGCTTCAAAAAATCAGTGATTTTCGAATTTTTTAAATCGTTTTTTCTTTTTTTTCAATCTTTTTCTGTTAACTTCTAGCTTAGTCTCTTTAAAGACAGGTCACATCCCATTTTGAAAGAAACAAAAATATGATGAAATCTTTTATGCTTTAATCAAAGGTTTTATGACTTTGATTCCACAAGAAAAATTTTCATTAAAATTTTTGTAATTTTATCTGGTTACATTTCTGTCCTTTTCAGATATGTTGTCATTTTAAAATAATAATGACAGATTATGTTTACGTTGAAAGGAGGCAAATTTTGTTGCACTATTATGACATTATCTGAATAATAATTGACCTCATTGGCTTCCTTTCGATGCTTAAGTGAACCTATTTGATGGCAAATTACTTTAATGACTTTGAAATTTTTGGGTTTTAATTTAGCGATGTTTTACTGAATTTTGCCCTTTTCCCTCGTTCTGTCATTTTATTACTTATTGTCGTTCATTACCAGTCCACTACTTGTTCTTCTGAAGGAAACCCTAATTTCTCAAACCATTTTTGTGTGAATTGAAATTCAGCATATATGTAACCTTTGTGTTAATATATTTTTTTAATGGCCTCAGCACTGTTTTTGTGTCAGAAAATTCAATTTTGTTTAACTTTGCCTTTTTGGGGAGTTGTTATCTGGTTATCTGGACAAGTCCCATCTGCTTTCTCGTGAATTAAAGTTTAATTTGTTTCTTTTTTCATCATCTGATGCTTATTTATCTTTGTTACTAAGAAGTTTTGGTTGTTGTTTTAATTTCGTGTCTCGTAGTTTTATTAATGGCAATTTTCATCGGCCATCCAATGCGGCATTTGTTTTGTCTAGTAGTATGATTTCTGAAGTTTTCTTTCATACACCAAGTAATTCGGAAGTGTATTTGAATTTTTCAAAAGTTAACTATTTCATCTTCATTTGGTAGACAGTTAGATCAAAGTTTGGATGGGCAAGGTCGAATCATCAAGTGCAAACGCTCGTTCATTAGGCAGCCTCCTTTTCTAACTAAGTAGTAAATTGAATTAAAACCAATATATAACAGTTAAAATAATTATTGTTCCGACCCTCTTGAGGGGGGAGGAACTATATACTCAAATGGGTTTTTTTTTTTGTTCAGTGAATTTTCGCCGATCGATACATTCATCGTAGAGAGTTGAGAGTGGTATCATTAGAAAGCTCGTCCAGCGTAGAATATGGAATTAAAAAGATTTTTTTTAATTTTCGTTTTCTACAGGGAGTTATCGAGGTTTAAAGTTTTGTGAAAATAGTGTGAATTCCGTTGATTTTTATTCACATTTTACGGAATTTTCGCTAATTTTTGACCAAAATTTCGCCAATTTTGCTAAAATTTGTCAACATTTTTTAAAAACTTGTTGTTGATTTTATTTTTAAATATAAAAAATCTTCTCGGCTTTTCTTATTTTGAATTTCTTCTGAGAACTTCAGAGAAGTAGAGTGAATTCCCGTTGTTTTTATTCACATTTTCCGGAATTTTTGCCTAAATTTTCGTCAATTTTGCTAAAATTTGTTATAATTTTTAAGAATAGTGTCGTTGATTTTATTTTTGAAGACGAACAAGCATTGTTCATTGTTTTGATTTAATTTTTTTGGTCAAAAAATGTGGATAAATATTTCAAAATTTAGCCTTTTTCAACAAAAACAGCACGAAATAAGCTACTTTAGTTCGTTTTGATTAAGTTTGCCGGCAGTACACCTCCAAACAACACTCATACAATCTTTGTAGACTCAGAGGGGGGCTATTTCTACTTCAGAGTACGCTGAGAGTGCTCTGTAGTTAAAACTTTGCCTTTTTTTGCTAACTTTACTCGTTGATTATCAAAAATGCAGAACTTATTTTGAGTTTTCAACTAACAAATTATCTATATCTGCAACATTCGAAAATCAAATGTTCCTAACGGACAATAAGCAATAGCAGGGCTTGTTTTGGGCCATTCTTGGACTGCTACCACCCAAAGAAATCGGGTTGTAATCAGTCGGTCTTTTTTTTTTTAAAAAAAGGACCCTTTCTTTAAAAATAAAAAACAGAACATATCGAATCAATGCTCAGGAGTGATAGGTCCAACCAGTTTGCTTACTAAAAAGCTCCAAGCTAATCCATTTAAATTTTAACTTGAAAGTTTACGGTCGTTTCTTTTAAAAATAATTGACTTTTCAATAAATAATGGCTTAATTAAGTTTTCCTCTATTTTTTTCTTAATTTGTTCAACTTCCAGCTTAGTGTCTGCAAAAAAAGAATGCTTCTTCTTTCTACTGATTTAACATTTCTTCTCGGTTGCAGTTTTAAGCCTGAAGTTATTGTTTTCTGGCTTTGATACTACAAGATTTCAGATTTTTGTTTGTTTCGATATTTGCCAGTTTTTCACGTTTCCGAATTTTGTCACATTATCACATTATTGACAGTTCTCTTGTCACATTATTAGCGTTAAAAATAAAGCACAATTGAACATATTGAAATCCTGAATGATATACATAATCGTTTTAACGGCCTCGACGCCTCTTTCTTGAAGAAATCAATTGAATTTTTTAATTTTGTTTTTAACTGTCATTTATACTTTGTCGTTTCGGTCGTATGAAATTTCCTGCATAGTGATAACTTTCATTGGCTTTTCGTGGAAGAATAGAAGAACCGATATTCTGATATTAGTAAATAGCTGATGGCTTTCATGACTTTGAAAACAATCGTTTTTCCAAAATTAAAAAAAAAAACTTTTTAACTTCGCAATTTTGTTCTTTTTATGTTTCTTTTTGTTAGCTAATCTCGTTATTTCATTACAGGTCAAATATGACATTATGGGTGTCAAGGGAATAAAAGGGATTGGTGTCCCAAAATCTTTTTTTTAATGAATTTGTTATGACCTTAGTGGCTTCGACACCGGTTTTTCACAAAAATGTAAATTAATTTGATTTTTGTCTTATTTGACATTCTTTTTGTAGATGCGAGAAATATTCTGGGTAACTGCAGGTCTCGAGGGCTTCCTTTTTTTGAATAAACGACCCTATTCAAATAGTTCTGTTTGTAATTAATGCCTTTTATGACATTGAATGTAATTTTTATTCGAAAAAAAAATTGAAATTATTTCATACTTTAGCACTTCGCTTTTTTGTCTACTTGTTACCTAGTCTTACTAATGAATGGCCACGTACTACTTTATAGCTGTTTGATGAATGCGCAATCGAATATATTTTGAGGGACAAAATATGGCTCGAGGGTTTTGGCAGCGTTTTCTGGCAAGTTTCAATTGAAATTTTGTTTGTTTTTTTTTGTTGTTCATTTTAGCCGCTTTAAAAAATGAATAAGGACAGGTCCTAATGCCCTCTCTAGAAACAGTGGTAATTGTAAATTTTTGGTAATGTTAATTGATTCCTAATGGTATTTATTACTTTGAAGTTAACTGTTTCAAAAAAATAAGTTATATTTTTCACTTTAATGTTTTTGTTCTTTTTTGTATAATTGTTACCAAACCTTTTTATGGACTGGTCTGGTTATTTTTGTTTAGTTTTAGGTTTATCTGACGGTATGTTGACTTTGTTATTAAATTTAGTTTTTAGGAGGGAAAAAAATTTTTTGATGTAAATAATGTTTGTTGCTGTTGTTGTTGTTTGTTTTTGACGTTCATCTTGACTCGCTTTCTTAATATTGACATATTACATCAAGCTAATGCATCAATTTTTAACTCCACTGAGTTATTTGCTTTGGAGGCTATCTTATCGTTCATACAGAATTTTTTGAAAAAGACTTTTCGCAAAAAATAATTTTTGGGTTTTTCTATCTGTTCCTCATTTGCTAGACAATTATGCCAAAATTGTGGATGGGCGGGGTCGGAACTTTATGTGCCATCGCACATTACCGAGCCGCCTTGTTAAAATAATATTGGGTTTCTTGATATTTTTGACCTCACATATATGGGGGTTACATACACAAGAGGACATGGGGATGCAAAATGTGATTGCTATTATGAGAAAGCCCGTGCAACTTAGAAAAACTAATTTTAAATGTTTTATTCGTTTCCTACTTCTCGAGAATATTTCGAGGTTTCATGTCATTTTTGTTCAACTTAATCATTTTATATGTTCCGTTATAAACAGCGATATTAGTCATGAACAGCTTCCAAACTGTTTGGGACTGCTCGATGTGTAAGAACTCCGGTAGAGTTTTACCGAAAGAGCTGTAAATTAGATAATTTGATGCCAAACCTGTCTTTTCTGGCTGATTTTGTAAACTTATTAAACTCTACCCCAATCATGGTATGTTTATCGAAATGGAACAAGAGTGTTAGGTTTTTAACTTACAGCTGAATTTGCTTTGAAATTAAATATTCAGGTTTTGATTGCATTTTCATCTGTTTTAATTGATTTTCTTTTGTATTAAGGATAATTTTTGCTATAATTTCGACATTTTATGCACCTTTGTAAGGATTAGAGCCTCAAAATTAATTTAAATTTGTCGTTTAATTTTTTTATTAATTGTAAATATTCATTGTTGGTGTCAAAATTATCAACAATGTATTTTGAAAACATTTAGCAAGAAAGTCTGATTTGTACTAGTGTCTTCAAAGAGGTCCGGAAGTTTCTAATACTCTGATTTTTGATTTCATGAAGTTTCTCAAAAATTTTCATACAAGGAAATTTTAGTACAAAAGAGCAGTCATTAGATAATAAACTAAGTACTGGTGCAAAAAAAAACAATCACGGTATAAATGGAACTCGTTTTTGAGATTAGGATGAAATTTTCAGAATTTTGGTATCGGATTTTGATTGTTTCAGCCAAAAAACGACAATATATTCATAAATATAGTCCATGAATGTTTTTACTTTTGCCGATGTTTCGATTTTAATTCTTTTTTCTTTTTTTTCGGACTCCGGTCGTTTTTGCAATACCTATGAAGTCCTATTGACAAAACAGCGAATTTATCAATAAAAAATTACGCCAAAAAACAAACGAAATTAGAATATCAGAAATGCAGATTTATTTTACCCACTTGCAGAAGACTCGCAGATAAAATTTGCCCACTTCTTATCATTTTGAGTTGTCAACAACATGGTACCTTAAAATTCATGTTGTTGGAATTACAATTGAGTTTAGGTTCAACCACCAAACTTTTATAACGTGTCCAAAACATTTTTCGTCAGATTTTTGTAAGTTCCGTTTTTAAGATTGAGTAAAACTTGATATTTTTGATGAATGTGGTCCACTTTATTAGTTAATTTTTCATTTTGTGGTATTTTTTGTCTGTCAAATGTTCAGACAAAAAGTGCAATGGTTTCAACAAAAATTTTAGCTAAGGCCACTAGTATAGAATTTTGTACATAGCTCTTACTCTCCTATATGTCAACTTCGAGGAACTATATCGTCTATGTTGAAATTAAATCGCCAATAAGACTTATTTGAGTCGTTTTTGGGTTGACGCGAAGGAATAATTCTGCCTTAGTGTAAGTAAGCCAGATGTTTCTCATAACCTTGTTTTACAATGACCTAAAAATCTGAATACTTTTACCTTTTAGCAAATTATTTAGGGTCAGGAGGCAGCTATTATAATAATTAGAACCTTAAAGACCTTTTAAAATCTCAGTTTAACTTTAATGCCTTTCGTTCAGACCATCCAACAATTTTGATAAATTTTCTCAAGCTATTTTTTAAATTTTTCATGAGTTGTGAATCCTGGAGCAGTTTCACATTGGACTTCCTTTATTATACATTGTGTTTTGATCAAGGTAATTGGTTCTTCGTTTCGTCAGATTGTTCAGAGATTGTACTTTTGCAGTCAAAATTAGAATACCGGAAAGAAGGGTTGATTTCAACCGTTTTTTGGCAACAATTAGCGTCGGGCTCAATGTTTCTCTCCTTAATTGGAAAGAGTTCCAAATCTTTATTTTTTGCAACTTTTCATATTGCAACATTTTGGAATGGCAAACAGAGTTTTTAGTTTTGATTTTCTTTTGTCAGATAACGAAGTTGTGTCGAAAACGTGGGTGTGGAAGATGACCAAAATGTAAAAACGGATTTTACTGGTACGTTTCTGTCTTTCTTAGGCAATTCAGTTTCACTCTTTCTTCAGATTGCTCTGAGTTGTTATCGGGTAGAACATATACGCATTAACTTTACCAGTTTCTTGTTAAGTGCGCTAAGCATGATTTTAAGCTCAAAAAATGTAGTTCATTTTTTGAAGTATTTAAGGCCAAAGTTTATCGAATGATCAAGTTGCTGCCAGTTTTTTTTCATTTTCGTTGACACAATTGCCGTCATTTGACATCAGCAACGTTTCATACATGTCTTCCATAAATATGTAACTTTTATTATTTTAGTGAACATTTGATATAAAACTTATTTTACAAATGTAATAATGATTTTGAAAACAATAAAAACGAGAATTTTTGACAAAATTTAGCAGTTTTTTTAAAGAACATTTTTGCAATTTTTGCGAGTATTATGAGACGCGAAATTGCTATCCTCTCATATATTGCTCGAAATTTATGTCTGCGAGCAGACATTTTTGTATTACAATTAGTTTCAGATTTGAATGCATGTCAGAGAAAATGAAATTAATCAGCATTGGGTTTTTCTATCAGCTCAACCTCTTTTTCGTCAACCATATCTGCATTTTAAATGTTAATTTGGCGTTTTTTCCACCTTCTGAATTTTTTTTGGTCTGGCTCCAATCGATCACTTTTGATGTGAATGTGGTGACTTTTTCCGGTTATTTTTCGCTTTGGGTCCTAATTGCGAGAAAGCAGTTGTATAAATTTGTTATTGTTTTTGAAGTGGGTCAGAGGTATTTAGTATCATATCATTTGTATTGGTGTCGAATTGTCATTTTTTATTCTTGAAATTTTCTGATTATTTTTTGTTATCATCGCCCTCTATTAGTACTTTACACGTATTGAGAAATCATCCGGTTTTCATTCAACAGAGGGAAAACTTTATTCAGATCATTTGATAAAAACTATTGAGTCCCAAACTTTGTTCCTAGAACAATGGAAACTCAGATCAGATTTTAAAATGAATTCGAATATGAAAATGCGGATCTAGAAATTGTAGTTTATTAATTTGAATCTTATCGAATCTTGTATACACTCGGGAATTGTCTGTCCCTGTCAGACCGAACTGAGCTATGATCAGACTTTCGTGCGATCAGAAAAAATGCAACACTTCAGCAAACAAACAGATGACCAGAAATTGGATCAGACTCTTGTTTTTGTAAGACTGTCACAAACCGAAATGACCTCTAATGAGTCCTTCGCACAACCATTGCCCAGATTATCTTGTATTTTCTTGATTACCATGCACCCCCCCCCCCCCCCCCCCCCTCCCCCTACCCTTCCACCTCCGTGTTCAATTTAAATGGTCGCTTTTATCTGACACCTAAGCTTTGGTCTCGCGAGAGTCGGTTTATGCGTTAGTTCTGATTGATATCCCAATTGTATTCTCTGGTCACTGCTGTCAGTTTTTCTCGCTAATTAGCTCACCTGTTTTTGATTTCAGATGCGCATTACGTGAATAATTTTTGTTTATCTTTAGAACCAGCAAAGACACAATCAAATGCGAAAGCAGAAAAGCGAGCTATACATCCCAGAGCTAGACATGGGCTACTTGTCACACGACGAGAACAACGAATCAAACGGGTTCGGATATCAACGACTCGGAATCGGCGGAAGACCCGGGGGTCTCCGAAGTATCTCACCCAGACGACGCAACAGCAACGTCGACTTCCCCTCCTCGGCTCGAAGTTTGGATCACAGTCGGAGTCCAGAACCCTCATCGGATGCGTCTGAACAGAATCCGATTAGCACGACAATGTCTAGTTTGGTTGTTGAGGGCATGACGGGTCGCGAATCAGTGAAATCGAACTCGACTACAGTCACGACTAGTGATGACACGACGTGTTTGATCAAGTAAAATACACTTAGTACAACCGAATTGCTTCAAACAAACTATGATAAATGAAATAAGCCCCCTCCCTCCTTTCCCAAAGTGACTTTTTCCATCTGCTTTTTTCTCTTCCCAGGTTGCCCGAACTCGGAAAATTTGTAATTAGATGAAAAGCTTTTACTAAGTTCTTGTCAAGTTACAATGGCGCATATAAAATGGCAGTAATATAATTTATAAGACCCGGCCGTATCAAGATTAATAACAAGTCATATTTAGACCTCGCAAAGATGCTAAATTTTTTCTTATCAACTTGTCAACCACTTGACTTTTTACGTCGGTTTCGACTATCATAACTTTGAAATATTTGGGCATTATACTGTGAAGCCAACTCCGATCCAGTTAATTTGGGTAATTTCCAAATTTAATTTTCTTTTTTTTTACAATCAGCTAATCATTTTCATCGGGTGTTTTTGAAATGAATTTATGAAATGTCGTTGTTCGTTTGAAGCAATTGTTTCGACGTGAATCAATTTCGTGTAGATGTTAGATTTATTATCGCTTCCTAAGTTTGTTTCCCAAAAATTTGTAGATAAGTTTTGTATTTTTTGTTTGTTTCAAAAGACATCTAATTATGACGTAATATAGTGCAAATATTGATTTGCCACTGCATATTAGCATATTACACGGAACCCTAATATTTGATGATTATTTCAAGAAACTGTTCCTCCCGCTTCTACTATGGATTCCCGCTCGGCGTGTTATTCTGTCAACTCTTATTTAACGCAAGCTGTATTACTGTCTCCTTTTGAACCTACCCCTTAATTGAACTCTATTTTATTGTTTTATGAATTATGCGTGCTTTTCAGTCCATAATAACGTACAAATTATTACCCACAGAATACCCATTGTCCACTAATATGAAACAAATTGATATTTTATGAAGAAACTTTAAATAACTTTTCAGAAACTGATTCAATAAAATAAGTTCAATCAAGAGTATTGTTTGCGATGTTGGAAGGAAAAAGGTGAAAGGCATGCATTAATTTGTTTACTGTGGTTATAATTTTTTTTAGTCATTCAGAGATTAAAAGGCAAACATTTAAGATTCTTCTCCAAATTTATTCCATAAAATGCTATGTAAACGTTTATTGTGAACCCGCTGTCAATTCATAGAGTTGAGAATTTGGTAAAATTTACAAGTTAGCTGGGCCACTGTGATCAAAATACTGTCAAACCAAAACGCTGTCAAAGGATTTTACCATAACTCGATTGTGACAGTTTAGGATTCTTAAAAAAATTAATCGGCCCGAAGAGCTATTTTTTCCGGATTGACGAAAATCTTTGGCAATCGCCGCCCTGGTCGGGGTTTAGTTTAACCGACAAACCGAAAATCTGACTTGAAGCCGATATCAGGCCGCTCATCAATTTCAGTGGTTGGGCGAACTAGCAATAATTGGCCAACCAGATTTGCGGACCTTAGTTGTCACCTAAACGCCCTGCTGGCCAATATTCTTGTCACCGAGAAAATCAAGTTTGTAACTAACAAGATTGGAGTCAAAATATCTAGTTCAGAGAGTCATTGGAATAATAGATTTTGGTGAATATAAAGTTGAAGAGAGGACAAAGGCAGCATCTCCATAATTCTACAATGTGAAATTATTGTCATTGAAAATCTTTTGTTACCCGTGTTCAATTTGAGGTTAACATATGTGGTGAACAGCGATGTTTGTGCAAATTTGCAAACTTTGAAAATTCAGTTTCAAATCAAATGATCTCCCTTAAAGTTCAAATTCTCAGCAGGTTTATCTGTAAACTTATTTGAAAATTTATCCTTGTTATGTCTAAATTTTAGTTATTGACCCAGTGAATACTTTAAATTCAATGTTAGCTTTTGTAGCGTTTTGAACCGGGTGATGGTTTCAGAAGTAGTCAATTAAGATATATTGGTGTTGATGTTGATTGAGCAACAAAACTCTCCTAACAGGATTGAGTCAACAACTTTTACTAAAACTTAGCTATCGTTGGCACCAAAAAAGGATCTATTCTGTTTTGCCCCCCCCCGCCAACCCGCCAATGTTTTTTGCGCGCCCCCTCCCGGTTACAAATTATATGTTGTTATATAGCACGTTACTAGGTTAAAAAGTAATAGCAAGTGCGCCTGGGGGGAGTAAAAGCTATCATCCCTTTATTCTGGGGGGGGGGGGGGGGGGGGGAGGGGGACACAGAATAGATCCAAGAAACAATAACTGGTTCTTGTTTAGACATTAGAAAGAGTTCTTTTTTAAAGACATTTGAAAGAGTTTTGAACAGTGAGACTCTTTCTTTTGGTTAAGTAATCCATCAATTTTGATTGAACAATAAAAATTCTAACCCAATGAACTCAAAATTGCTTCAACTTGACAAGAAACATACAAAAACTTATTAACTGTGGTTACGGCAATTGACAATAAACATCAATAGCATGAATTTGTATAGAAACAAACAAGATCTTTGATTATCAAGAAACAAGATCTTGGGAGAATTACCAAGAAACATCGACATACCAGGGTTTGAAAAGCACAGAGAAGCGTAAAGCAAGATATAGCATCAAGATATTATAACATCGAACAAGAAGGCTCGGTAATGTGCGTTTGCACATTATGTTTTGAACCCACTCATATTTTGACTTAACTGTGTGCCAAATGAGGAAGACAAAAAACTCTCAAAAACAAACGCACCCTTCAAATATAATTAGTTATTGAGTAATTCGACTTGAGTGGATGATTCAATTGCTGCCGCATTGGGAAGCCGCTGATACCTGCTATCAAATAAACTACGGAACGACAAACAACAAAAACAACAAAACATCATTTCTCAACTTTTGAGTTTGAATCAATCACGAACAAGGTCAAATTTCATCAGTTAAATCTTGTATTCTCACCAAAATTAAAAAGTAATTCATCTCAAAGCAGATAAAGTTTTTCTTAGGGAGACGTTGTAAAAATGCAAGAATAGCAAGAATAAGATGAGGCAAACTCAACCATCTTTCAATAGCAAATACTAAATAGAATCTTAAATAGCTCCATGGGAGCTGTTGGGAGCAGTTCTCAGCGAGAAATTGAATTAAATAATTCCACCTAGGAAAACCAATGACACTAGCCCTTGACTATTAAAAAAAGATGAAAACAGCTAATTGATAATAGTTGTCAATAAGCATTTTTAAACACGACCTCGAATGAGTATCGGTTTCTTATACAAACGATTATTATAAAAAGAATTAGATAATACCAGAAAAAAGTCCAAATTTGATCAATTTAAGCATCAATTAACTTTTAATTGGCACCAAGTAATAAATTTTGAATGCCTCCTGAAAACATGTGAGACCGGCCCTTAGTGAGTCTAGGTAACAAGTAGACAAAGACAAAGGATAAATTAGCAAAAATTGAAGAAAACTATTATATTTTTAAAAGCATTCTCAAAGTAAACGAGCCCTTAGCTCATTACTGAAAACACCGGATACTCTCTTCTATACGTCCAGACAGGGACCCATTGAGATCTCTCGTTATCCAGAATATGTCATAAGACAACTATAGAAAGTGACATATACATATAATAATCTGAAGGATTCAGTTAAAATTTGGCAGATAACGGCGTCGAAGTCGTTGAACCCCAAAGCTGTTCAATACATTACAATAGAGTATCCGGTCTCATCATCAATGCCTATGGCAACTGTCAATAATGTTAATTGTAGTATGAAAAGGAACTAAGAAATAAGGAACACAGAACTTTTAAAAAACTGAAAAACCTATTACTATATAAAAAACAACAAAGGATTTATGAAAACTGAAATAAACGCAGCCACAAGGTTTCAAAGCAAGGATGTCAGTAATTGAAAAATAACCTCTAGAAAGTTTCAACTTTCATCACAAGGAGGAAGGTGTGATTTTTATTCGATGAGACTAAGCAACAGGTTGAAAGTAAACTGAGATTCTCTTAAAACAAATATTCTCAAACACATCATAGCCATTAGATGTCAACTAAAAATATTATAAGGAATTAGGGAAACCGTACTATTTAGGGAACCCATATGGATCCTTATTCATTAATGATTTCTCATAAGACTGCAAAAAAAGACAAAAAAGCGGGTGACTCATCAGAAAACAATGCAACTTCATGAAACGAATTTGTTGAGGTCATAGAAAGTGTGCAAACTTAATATTACTCTTCTCTTTGAAAACTTGATATCTGATCAAATGGCTTTTTTAGACGAAAAATATGAGCGTTTAGTAGTCTAATTTGTATTGGAAACTTTTCTGGACTGTAATAAACAAAAAAAAGAAAACAGAAAATTGTCAATTAAGCTTTAAAAAAACCGTTGCTTGCCTAAATGGTATTATATTTTTTTTGTAGTCAAAAACCACGAAATAACCAAATCTACCCTTTATAAGACGATGCGTTCCATAATAGCAGCTAATTCTTCCATTTGTAAAAAACAACGATGATTTGGCAACAAAATGTCATTAAACCAGAATTGAAAGATTCATTTTACATAATGATTGTTTTAAGTTTTGAATAAAACGGCTAATTTTTATTCCAGAATCCTCGTAGAAGAAACTGTAATAGATCAAGCCTTCTCTTGAGTTAATTCAAAGGTTTGTCATCCGCAACTTCGAAATAAAAAAATGTGGGCTGAGGCAAAATTTGATGAAAAAGGGCTACATTTTGAAGAACATCGTCAATTTTCAAACTGAAATTGTCGGATCAAGAGAGTCAACCAACCTCCACTGAGTTTTTAGGTGACATCAAACGCACGGTTATTGACAAAATTACCAAAGGTTAGCGAAAATGACAAAAATGAGCAGAAATTCCGTGAAATGTGAACAAAAACAACGATATCATTCCAATGTTCGCAAATCTTTGAACCTCAATAACTGCCTAGAAAAAACGAAATTCAAAAAAATCGTTCTGAATCCGTATTCTAAGCTATACGGGCTTTCTAATGATTACCAATATGAACTCTCTCCGATGAATTTATCGATCGGCAAAATTGACTGAACAAAAAAAAACTGATTTGAGTATATAGTTCCCACCCTCACTAAAGTGGGTCGAAAAAACACTTATCATAAAAAACTGGTCAAAATTTTTCAGGGGGGTCGGAAAATCAACCCTCATTTTCTAAAGTTATTCCGTAAAACTATTGTTTTTTTTTCAGTGCAATTAAATGCAAAAATTCCTTTGCAAGCCGTTGATGTAAAGCTGACAAAATAACAGTATGTATGACTTCTAAGCGCATGAAAAAACAGTACCATTAATATGAAGTTTTCTGACTTAAACGCAAATTCATTACGTTTACAACGTGACGAAAAGTGTCAAATAAAAAACACGAGACAGTTGTCAAGTTCTCTCAAGGGGCCGTCAAGAAAAGGGCTTTTGTTTATCTTGATCTGGCCATTATCTTGTTATCTGACCATTATCATGCCTGTAATTCATGATTCCTTGCAGGTCATATTTAGCTAATTCAAATACACATCGGTGTATATTATATTGCCCTATATTTTATCTGGAGAATGGACAACGGCTATGAACGGGCCAAATATGTCCCAAATTTCGCGGAAACGACATAGGGCAAATCAACCGTCGCTTCCTATCAACTTCACCGCAATTTCTGTCATTAAATTTTTAAAAACACTATTGACCTTTCTTACCGGCTGTCCTAATTAGGAGAAGTCTGCCAAAAGACGGACCATGAAAATTCGTCTTCTGTCTTCATATTGCTTAGTGTCTGATGCCATAGTCGAAAAATGTGATATATAGCCTCAAATCTAACAGATCTAGTAGCCATTTCGGTCAGACGATATCATCTTGGTCTTTTAGACTCTGCTGGCAAAACTCAAGGTGCATGTTGTAAACATTAGGCAAAAATTAAATTTCGGTCAGAATTTTAATTGCAATATATGTTGTGATACTTTCTGTTTTTCAATGTTTTGATTTTTTTTATTTAGAATTAATGTAACAGTTTTTGGAATTCATTCAAAAAAAATACTACGTAACGGCTGCTCTCCCATCAATGACAAAGAAATCTTCACACCGAAGAGTTCTTTTGAGTAATTTCAAACCCTTCCGGATATTAAGTTTTTGTAGTGAAATTTTGTGAACTGTTCTAACCAATATACTGTAGATATCCTTGGTAAGAGACCTAAAAACCATTCGAATCAAGTTTTTACTGACTATTCAAGTAGCAAAATTTCTGTCAAACTTACGATTTTTCCATTGCGAATTCCAAATTTTCCATTGTTTAGTCAATTTTTGTCCTCAATGGGCCTCATTAACACCAATTTAGTAAATTGGCTTGACGTTTTTGAAGTCCTTAAGAGATACTGTGTCTGTGCTTTCTGCCTCAGAAAAAAATTATAGAATATCAAAGTCAATTCTTTTTTCATCAAGACCCAATAAACGTGTTTCATTTGACTTTTGGCAACTTTTCATGCTCCTTTTACGCCACTTGATCGCATGGAGTCAAAATCTGTATCTTTGTTAGGCATCACTTTTGTATCCTCTGCTCTGACCGTTAGACAAATGAACAGATAACAACATCGCTCTTCCTTCCTACTCCAAATCTTCACATTCAAATGGTCAATGAAATTCACTTAAACATTTTTGAAAGCTTTTGATGCACATCGCCGCCCTTCGTGCAGGTCGGTCCTTACTTGCAAAATTGTTTGTGGTCTGGATTTTGTGCAGGTAACAATTTTGAACTTGATTTATCAAAAGATTTTCAGTATCCCTAGGTTCCTGACTCCATGCTGAACAATGTATCCAACATGCCAAGTGCCTCCATGCTGATTGCTCCTGTACTCAACTCGCAAGAATAACTCATTTGTTCGATGTTTCCAATGCAGCAAGTATGGATGCTTTACATTGAAGTCCATATATATTCTTCATCTCCTTATTTAGGCCAAAATAAGGTATTCGTCATTAATGAAGAGTAAATTTTATTTAGCTCTTTGTAACTTAATCAACTTTGAAAGTATTTGTATCTCCAAAATACTGTTCTCTGTACAGAATTTTCATCATAACTGAATTTGAATTCCTTTTTTAAGGCTGATTACAGGTTACAGGTTTTGTCGCAGGATTTTGTCTGCTCAAGGATCACTTCACGTACACACTATTAAAATACTAAGTAACTGAATCGTTCCTATTGAATATCAGCTTCTTTTCCGTCAGTTAGCGCTATGACGATTGATGAAAGCATGTTTTCTTTCTCGGAGGAAAAAATAGGCTCACTTGCTCTGGCCTTTTCGTTCTACGCGCTTTAAGAAGTGAGAAACTAATTTCTCTTGAAAATTTGAATTTTGTTTGTCTTTTGGCCAATGTGTGGTGGGCTGTTGATCTCTTTCGCATTTTTCCACTCTGAATTATCACTTGTATCCAGTAATTCAACCCCTCAATTGGCCACAAGTATTTGCTGCTCACGATTGGTACTGTATATCCATTGTCGTACTTTGGTTGAGTCTAACCAAAACTAGAATTATGTATCTCCATTTCGGGTTCCTTGATTATCTGTTTTTTCGTCCTCACTGTCAACACTCCCACTGGCAAAATGACTCGTGATAATGAAAAATTTATATGAGAAACATTTCATTTTCCGAAGAAAATGAAATTTTGGTTGGGATAATAGATAGGTCATTGCACACTAAGCGTTTTGGTTGTGTCCGCAAAAAATGATGTTTCGTTTTGTCAAATTGAAGTAACTCCTATCGAAGCTTGATTCAGTCACAAATGGAAATTTTTTTAGGAAATCTGCGGCTTCAACGAACTCCAATTTTTTGTCCCTCCTTACTGCATCATTGTTGCCTATTCACTTATTCACAGTGCAAACCATTTTAGCCAGAGAAGAGACTTTAGCTGGAATTTTTGCCGATTTGATGATTTGACGAAATCATCTCTCTAGAAGTTGTTTTTTGTTTTTTCATTCCTGATCTCCGATACATTTTCGAACTATGGAGCCCAACTCGTTTGGCAGCATAGTTTACACAAATTTGAAATTTGAGATTTTCTCTGGAGGTACGTGTTGCTGAAATTCATAGTTTTAAAAGGGTTCGTTAGATTTGTCTCCCAAAAGTCTCAGGCAAATTTTTTTCTTCTCAGGCATTAGCACTTGCACAAATATCGGTTCGATATCATCTGTCAGGGCTATTGGTGATCCGAGAATTTTTGTTATCGTTCAAAACAGCCTCTATGTTATACGAGGTCCTTCTAGAGGCTCCTGTATTGAAAATTTTTTTTGTACTTCGATGCTGCATTGCAAGCATGTTTTTTTAGCGAGGCCTGCTCCCGCTTAGTGCTAAATAGAACAGTATGGCAAGAACCATTTTTGTGTGTTTTGCGTTCCGAACCAGTTCAATTTCTATACGTTTTTTTCAACATCTGTATTTTTTTTTGTTGACAAAAAAGTTATTCACAATTAGGTCCTTTTGAACCTGAGCCCCAATGTGTAGAAATGACTTAGCGCCAATCCACAGCATAATAACTTTGTAACATTCATTTCTAGTTTTTGTTGTACTCGATGGCATCTTTTGTGGTAGCAAATCCATCTTTCAGTGACTGACGACGATGATTTTGGAGGCAAATGTTTCTATGTCCCAAAAAATTTGAATATTCTCAGTCACTTTGACATCCTCTGTTATTGCGAAAACACAAAAACTTGTCTTTGTTTTCCCGTAATGGGTCCATTGACTACTTATCCTAATGCTATTAGACAAGCGAAAAGATCTTGTGGCGTTACTATCTTGTCCTAAATGCGTTGTGGCTTATAAGCATCGGGAAAAAAGATGATTCTATCATCCAGGTAATTGAAGCAGCTATTTGGTTAAACACTCCCGTGATTGAAGGTTTGGTTGAGATTGTCTCAGTGGCAGTTTGTGTACAGCGATGAGATCAAAAGGTGTGCAGGCGCTTCAACTGAATGCTTATGTGAGTGGATTTGCTTTTTTTCAGAGGAGTTTTTTTTCAGGTTCCTCTTTTGTGGCAGCTAAATTGACCATAAAATCGGTGCCTTGAGCCCGTCTTTTTCCTATACAATATGATTAATGAACGAAACCATTTTTCCATTTCAGGGGAAAACATACGCGAATAATATATTAACACCAGTTTTTAAAAAAAACCATTGATTAGATGTAATTTACCAAAAATTACGCGTGTCGTAAAAAACGCGTTTCGTCTTCCCTGCTGCATTCCAATTATTCACAATTTTGTTTCTGAGTAAAATATTTTAAAAAATGCTAATTTGACTAAATTCCATCAGCTAGCGGACAGTGATTGTTTTCGAATTGAATCCTTTCTTTCACTTTTGAACTCGCAGTGGAATTTGATAGCTTCCAGAACGAGAACTGATTGTCTCTTTTCGTGATTCTTCGATCTTCTTCTTCGCGCTCGCTCTCTCTTTGCGCTCTCTCTCTCTCTCTCTTTTTCTCTCTCTCGCTCGCTCTCTCTCTCCGTCTCTTTATGTCTTTTGAAAGCTCAGAATCTTTCATACAAGAATGCCATTCTAGAGAAGCTACTTGTCGAACATAGTCAGATTGAATTGGCCTCCTTTTTCATCATCAACACAGGTTCACCACTTCTCATTGCCAGATTGAAGTAGTTTATCTACTGCCATATTATGTAACTTGATTGTAGATAACAATTTTTGTGTCCTAATTGGACGTTTTATTTTTCTAGGAGAACTCTACATAATAATCACTCTAATGAGCAATGATTGCTCAAACTCGATGAGTCGCGAGGGTTTCTGTACTTGACTTGCATTGTAGACCATTTTGTTCACCAATATTCACATGAGGCCTTCCAGTTAACTTTCGCAAAAATGCTTCAGATAGTTCTCCATGATAACCCATTTTGGAAATGACTGACTTTTTTTGCTTGTAAGCAGAGTTTTTATATGGCTCTTTTTCTCTGATTCAGGTTCACTGATCTACTGTAGCGATACACATTAGACAACTCTGGCCTTTCAAGGGGATTTCCATCGAATTTGTATCTTGAAGCAAATCGGGGTAAGTTTTGCGGTCTTCAACGCTTAATGTACAATCATTTGAGAATTTATTGATAGGAAAGTGAATATAATATGTCAGCTCAGAGGTCAAAATTTGTGCAAATGGTTTATCTCGCACACTGGTTTACTGAGCTTGAAAATTATCGTAGTTCTGCTCTTTTTTTGTCAGGTATTGCTTGATTTTGTGATCCTTCACTTGCTTTCCTAGGTCTAGATTTCTTCGATCAAACCTTTAGTTTAGACTTGTTTCGAATTCTTTATCAATTTTATTGCACGTTACTCACCATTTTTTCCGAAGGTGTTTTTGAAACAATTTCTGTATCCTGAGCACCTGCGTTTGCTGAATTTCGTATTGTCTGAGCTCTCGTTCAATGCACGAATTAAACTGCTTTGTTGCGTTTCTAGCTAATGACTGTTCATGTCGGCTCTGCACTCCCTTGCTTGCTTTGGGTGTTCTTCAACAAAATTTGCCAATTAACTGCAAGCTTTTAGCCACGTTGCAATTACTTTCGTGTTTCTTCTTCTACCCAGGCCTAGACCTCGACTTATGAAAAGACTTTAAAAGTCTAGTAGGGGGGGGCCAATATTGACTATAATTACACGGTCGAGGTTCCTAGTTAAAGTCGAGCTAATATCTTTTCATGGGTCGAGCTTAAGTCTTTTCATAACGAATAAAGTCCAGCTAAGGTCTTTTCATGGGTCCAGCATTAGTCTTTTAATAACCAGCGAAGTCGAGTTAAGGTCTTTTCATGGGTCCACCATTAGTCTTTTCATAAGTCTGTTTTATTTCAAAATTCAAACCTTTAAATTTTTTTCCTGCCTCTGTACATACAGAAGCACAACCGGAGCAAGACTAAATAGTTTTGCACCAGAGCATTCCAACTTAAGAATCAGTTGGAAATCTGCCAAAAGCCTTAAGAATTTTGTCAAATCTTAAGATAAAGAGTTATAGCAGATCGAGTATATTACCACATTACTTGATTCTATGAAACCAGCTAGCTTATGAGTATTGGTCCTAGTCCCATTAGCCATAGAAAAATTTCGGCGCTATTCAGTTTGTTTTCCTTCCGAAGATTATGAGCTATCTTTTTAAAAAAACTAATGAAGGTTCTTGAGGTATTTGTTGTTCTTTTGAATCGTAAAAGGTGCAGGGTCATATATGCTGACTACGTTATATGCAATATTGCACGTAAAACGTTAATGGCAAAAAAGCAGACTTATGAAAAGACTAATGATGGACCCATGAAAAGACTTTAACTCGACTTTGTTTGCAAACATTGTGTCGAGCTTAAGTCCAGCACAAACTTTGGGTCGAGCCAAAGTCTTTTGTAAAATTTTGGGTCCAGCTAAAGTCTTTTGCGAAAAATCTGAGTCGAGCTAAAGTCCAGAATGTCTTTAAGTCCAGCTAAAGTCTTTTCATAGCTCAAATGAGTCCAGTATGGTCTTTTCATAGCACATTTTGGTCGAGCATTGTCTTTTCATGGGTCGAGGTCTAGACCTGGGTAGAAAGCAAAGAAATTTTTTTTAGCGAGTTACTATATCGAATTGGACAGCAGTTTGCCTTCCACACTCATGTCTGACAGACCAAACGTTTCGGTGGCTCTTCTATAAGTGATAGGGAGTTTTTTACACTCCTCACTTTGTTTCAGATGTTTCAAATCTGTCCAGAAATTAGGTTTTTGCAGATGACTTGATCAGAACTTTTGTCGACTAAAAGGAAGCTGAATGTCATTTTTCGATAATCAATTAGAATTCGATTATCAAGTAAGGTAAAGTTGTTATTTGATAATCAATTATAGAGTCTTTCCTATTATAGCCCCCCAGCTTGATGGTCAGTCAACCTATAGCCCCCAATGATTGTAATTATAACATAGTGGGGAGGCCACAATTACATGAGGGGCTATACAAGGAAAAACCCAATATACACAATAACTAATTGATCAGTTTTGTTAAAAATCAATTTATGTGGTGAGAAAAGGAAAACAATTCTTATTTAGATAATCAAAATTTGCTCGAGTTTTTGCTAATAGCTCAAAAAAATTAGAATTCCAGTTATCCTGAAGTTAGATCCTTGGTTATAGAATAGACAATCAGTTAAAGCAAGAATTGACTGACTTGATTAATCATTTAACCATTTGAAGTAGCACTTATAATTTTCCCTTTGCGAAATCCGAAAATATCAGGTAAGGTTTTGTTAGAGACGATAAGATTAATTGGCTTTATTTTTTAATTGCCCTCGAACAAAATTCTTCGCAGTTATAATAGTCCTGCCGGTCTTTTTTATTCAATTTTTCGCTTGACCGATATTTCGTCCTCGAAAACGGGATGAAGAGGTAGCGCCCAGTGGGATTTAAGTGCTCTTAGAGTTTTTCAGCTCAGTAGTCTCAAAGTATGCGCCTCAAAGAAACTGCTTTAGAAACATACTTATAGTCTGAAGGGGGGCTTCTTAGAAGTTGACCCTCGCCCTAAACCTTAGCCACCTAGCGACGAAGTCAAACGGTCGTTTGAGAGCAGTTCGCCCCGACGTTAGTAAATTATGTTAGTGGCTCGACAAAAAAAGTTCTGAGAAGATCAAGTTTAATTCGCGTTTTAATAAGAAATAGTTAAGCTGTGATAAACAACCATTAAAATGATAACCAGAAACAAGACACGATAACAAGCATTTCGTCGCGCATGGTGTTGCGCTTCCATACGCAATTTTTGGCAGTTTAATGAGACAGAATTAACAAGTTTCAAATGCGTTTTTGCTGGTTTTTGAAGCTCCTTTTATACTCCTAGTCACATATTTCAAAGTCAAAATCATATCATTGATTGGCTTTAGTTAAGGTTCTCAACAATATCTGAACAGTTTTTCATAACATCATTTTTTAAGCTTAAATTTGATGTCATTGGCAGTGAATAGTGAGTTTGTTTGAATTTGTTTTTTTGTTTCACTACGTGTACTTATAATGGTTACAAACTTTGTATGTTGACAAATCAATTGGGTGATAAAATAAAATTACTCCTACTTTACTAACGCAATTCTTACTTTACTGCTTGATTTTTGGGGGTTGGGATGAAGGGAGCCAAAACAGTTTATGCTTGCTCCAGTTTATGCTTATTTTAAGCTTAGTCTAACTGTTGCGATAAACTTATTAAATAGCGTTTGTTAATTAATAAGTTAGTTCTTCAGATCTTGTTTTGGCCATTCGGTGAGGGGACCCGTGACAGAACACACCCTGAGACACCCGTCAGTTTGTCAGTTGTTATATAAATATTTATTCAAAAAATCCATTTGATCATTTATTCTCCATGTACTGCCACAGTACTTCTTAGGTGAATATTAACTCCGCACTTCAAGCCGAAGAGAATGCCAGGCTTCTCAAAGATATTGTTCATCGGAACATTGCGGACAAAGAACCTGGAGCCTAAGCAGACGAAGGCGACGATACATTCCTTCAGAGATGCTACCCTTGAGGATTTGACCATAACTCTTCAAAAGTATAGACAAAAATTGCCGGTTTTAATGATTATAACACAAACGCAAATAACCTTTCAAATAACTGGAGAAAAAACAAACACAATTTTTGACAAATTTCTTCCACGCTTCTTTTTTTCCCAAAAACTATTGGCTCCACAAATAATCGTTATTATAAATCTCAATTATGCTCTATATAAATTAATTAATAGTTTATTTCATCCAACCATTCTAATTGTGTCACCATACTTCAATCTCCCCTTTAATCACTTCTGTAAAGATGGTAAACATTTTTATATCTATGGTAACCAAATGTTTGCTTCTTATTTAACCCGCACCTTTGAATTCTTCCTTTTTTAATTAATCATATGATTTCAGACTACTAACAGCCTCCCTTGTTTATATCCCATCCCCGCCGCCGAGCATTCACACTGCTCGAAATGTTAAAACCACCTCAGGGCTGGAGGGGTTTGGTGTTACTCATGCGCCACTTACCAGCACGTTAAGTATAGTGTACTCAGTGCTAGGCGAGAACACCGTGAGAAGTTCTGCTGCGTAAGCTGCGAAACTAAAGAAACTCTAATCTCCTCAGAGGCAACAACTCTAAGCCATGCAACTTCCAATTGCCAGACATCGCAAGCTTCTAGGGAAACCTGTCCTGAACTCTGCAGTTACTGGCTCAAACTCGAGGAAAGCACAAGAGAGCTCATGGAGAACATCTATAAACAAATGCCAGTAAATGCCGAAAAACCAGGACAAGCCTTAAAATCACCGACACCTTGAATTAAATTTTGTCTGCCACTTTAAGTGATTCTAACGCAAAAACGGCAATGTACTACGCAATAATGATGCCTCATCTCATTCTTGCAAGAACAAGAACGGAGGATTCTGCTTCAAATAACAAAACAATTCAAAACTGTTAGATTAATGATAAAGTTGGGCATAGATTCCCTGTCTGTTGAAGCATAATCCATCCAAGAACGTTGAGCAGAACTAAAGCAAAACGATCTTTTGTTGAATACAAAGAATTTCCAATGCCATTCAAAGTCTTACAGAAGAAGCAAAAGGTGGTGTCCTTTCTTTAACTGACAAAGTTGACATGAAAAGAGTCCTTGATGTCTTACGCGGGAAACATCCGGAACCAAGCAAAGCAAATTTGAATTATCTATTGAGCAATGAACACCCGTACAAGATTACCTTACATATGAAGTTTACCATACAAAAAAATGTTTTTCGAAAAACCTCAATGCTTCAATAGTTAGAAAGTTTGCCATGAAGACGCATGGGAGTGATGGCCCTTCCGGTCTTGATGCCAATGAATGGTGAAAGCTTCTGATGTCTTCAAGTCGCCCTCAACTAATCTATGCAAAACATGCTTAACTAGAAATACGCATAGTTACGTCTCATTTGATTCTCCTCCTTCCATATAATTCATGTTGGTCAATAGTTCTTGATAAATTCCCAGGTGTACGAGCAAGAGAAATTGGGGCAGTCCTCAGGAAAAATATTGCAAGAACTATTGTGAAATGTGTTCAAATTGAAGTTACGATGTTAGGTGATGATCAGCAGCTATGAATGGCTCAGAAAAAGGAATTTAACATGTACTCCTCTCTTTGAAGGCACAGATTCGGAGTCAATCTTGCTGTCTGACGCAAAAAATGCTTTCAATAGTCTCAATCATGATCTTGCCCTACGAAACATTGAGAAATTATACCCTTTTCTCTATTGTTCCATATGTAATTCATTTTGTGAACCATCAATTTGTTCATCAACAAACATACAATATTGTCTCAGGAAGGTACAACCCAAGTCGACCCCTTTGCGATATCGATGATTGGAGTTGCCATTATACCCCCAATTGAACTTCTTGACGATTGATTCATTGTTCAAAAGAGGTAAGTGGTTGATGGCAACGCTGTCGGCACTCTTAATAACTTGAAAAAGCTTTTTTGACTCATTGCAAAAACATGAGTATACTTTCGGTTATTATCTTGCCAAATGCCACATCATTACTACAGAACATCTTTTAGAAAAAGCACAGCAGATTTTTGTTAACGACGAAATGGAAACAGGAGACGGTTATAGAGTCATTGGTAGTGTAATAGGTGCTAATAATAGAGAGAAAAATTGTAGAAAGATCATTAAAACAGCAGAAATTGCTGTTAAAAAAGCTGGTCCCTGACCTCTAAATATTTACTCAAAAATTGACCTTCTTAGCACGTACAACAATATTGCAGACCTTTTAAAAGAATCTGCGATATCAATCAACGATGAGCTATTACCTGGTCTTTTAAAGAATCCCGCGTACAATCAAAACTATTCATAATGGTTTAAGCACTATTTTCATAATCAAAAAACAGGAATATCTTCTCGTTGCCAATGAGGGAGGGCGCGGCCTGAACATCCTTTAACTCGAAGATTGCTTTAAGTAATATGAAAGATCAGTTAAACTGTCAAGTCCCTTATCCTTATCTTTACACGAAGCCGAACTAAAGCGACAACCGATCATACAGAAAATAAAAAAGGAGAAAGAGCTTGCTATCAAATCAAAAAAGACGCAAATTAAGAGCGAACCGAATAAGAACCAGGTTTGCTCACTTGACCTCGCTTGTGAAAAGGGAGCATCAAGCTGCTTAATTGCTATGCCAATGAAGCGATAGCATTTTGAGCTAACAAAAAACGAGTTTTGTGATGGCATTGCCTTCTCTATGGCTGGGACCCAAAGAAAATGCCGTCACTATGCACATTCATTGAAAACTTCACTGTTGTACCAGCCGTTCACTGTCTGAAAGGAAGATTTACACGCATATGAGACATAATGGATTCCGCGATTCCATTGCTAACTTGTTAAGTGATGTCTGTCATGATGTCGAGATCTCACCTCATCTTCAGCCGTTGCAAGGGGGAAATCTTTGCTCTTAAATCAACAACAACTGATGATGAGAGATTAGATATCAAGGCCAACGGACATTGCGAATCGAGGTTCAACAAAACCTATTTTGACCGAGGTTCAACAAAAGACCGAAATTCAAATTTTCAACCCACTGGCAAAGTTGCCCTCAAAGCAGTAGCGAATCTACAAGTATCATTAATCTATCGAAAAGAACAAGTATGAACAACGAATAACAAGTTGAGAAAGCAAGATTTTGTCCGCTTTTCTTCGCATGCACTGGTGGAGCTGGCCCACCAGCTTCAAAAGTGCTGAAAAACTTGCATCAAAGCTCTCTGCGCGAAAAGAAGACAGCTACGCTGTTATCATATATCGGATCTTTTCCGTTTGTGCCCCCCCCCGTACGTTATGCCCCCCCAATTACAGAGCACGTACCATTACATAGTAGATCATTGTGAAAATATGGCACGTCCATCTGGGGGGTGCAAAGAATATGCGCCCGCTAACCTGGGGGGGGGGGGCACAAACATGAAAAGATCCCATATATCTGAGGACAAAAATCAGCTTTGTTCCATCCTCTGCATTCGCGGGTCAAGGAAGCTTAGGCGGCGCGAAATTTCTGATGCTTCGATGGTAGCTGTGTTTGAAGAAGGGAGGCTGTTAGTTTCACTCATTTACTTTTGTCTTCAGTTTTTTGTTTTCCAATGCTGTCTATCTTTTGTTTTACTTCATCAGCTGATGTTACGATATATAATCATTTTATTGATAAATTTAAACAATAAGAAATACTCTAAGAAGACGTAGTGCTGGGAGGGCCCCGGACCAGCCAATATTCACCTATTTTTGGAATGTTTTTAAATAAATTGAAAACAGATGTAAATATGAGTTGTAAATGGGTTAAATATTGTTTATAAGGAAAAATTTTCGATTGATTTTTTCAGAATAGTTCCTAGAATTGTTTTAAGTGTAGTCTCAGACAAATGTAAATACATATTCATTTTATCTTTTAACAATTTGTAAAACAGTTTAGCCTGACGATGAACGTAAAGTTCGAAAACGTTTGTTTTAAATATCGGAAGTAATTTTAATTCGACAATTCGGTTTCTTTCACACTAAATTGTTAGTGTCAACTTCACCGATAATATCAAGGTGACAATTCCAGACAAAATTGACCCCTGATATGGCATGACCGTACCGGAGAAATTTGATCTGCAATCAGATCAATCCGGAACAAAATGATCGCAATCCGATTTTGGTGCGCTCTAAAAATATGTGTGTTCTTGGTGTGCTTGAAGCAGCTCCGATGGGATTGTCCGAATTCATCAAATAGCAATGATTAGTCAATCCTTCGTTCATGATAACCAGATAGACAAACTGTGGGTGTGACTATAAGAAAATACCCCCCCCCCCCATCTCTCTGCTGCTGATAATCATTGGTGATAACTCAATTAGGGTAGTGAACATGACAAATAGAAGAAACACTTAATTTTATTGCACATAAATGTTGACATCTTTTATCACAACTATCAAAAGTGAGCATTTGGTGCCCACAAGTTGTTAGCAAAAGCAGTATCAGTTGAAGGCTGGGATAGAATTGATTTCGCGCGAAAAGAGGTCAAATATTAACTGTTTTATAGTTTTATATTGCGTCTGCACTTGGCAAACCTGCGACTGCCATGTATGCAGAAATAATTGGACTCTATTTTAACAACTGACGATTGGGCATAAATCAGCCCTGCAGCAAACCCGCTGCGAATCAACAACAACAACAATTGCGCTATAATAGTTTTGCAAATAATTATTCAACGAGATGCTCCATGCGGTGAACAAAATTCTTGGCTTAGTAATAGTCTCTGTGGGTTAATTTGCATTTGTGGTTAATTGCATTTGTCTCGATGCTTTGCTTCTTTTTCAATTTTTATCACATGCAGAAAAAATAGCTTTCATGTAGTTGAATGGCCTTATCTGAATGTTTAACCAGGTCCACAACCTACTTGACAGTTTTCGGTTGGTAAAAAACAAACAATTTATGGATTTTTTGCTTCACACTTCGAGGTTTTGCCAGGAAAAATGCATAGGGAATGTTTGCGACGGCACAGATTTAATTTTTAATGCGACATAATTTTCATTGGAAATGAGAAAAATGTGCGATGAGTTTTTGCGAGAGGTGCGGTTTTTGTTTTTCACCTCAGTTTGTACAAGTTGCCACATGAGTTAAAAACATCGGCAAACATTTACGTTTTCAAATAAGAAACAAAAGAGATGGTTATCTCAACCTAATATGTATGCCTAAACCAGCCTCATTGATAATTCTGTTTTGGAATAGCAAATAACTCGGAATAACAAGTTCCAACGTTTATTCCCAAAGGGCTGAATAATCAATGAGTCCCATAATGTCTTCAAGAGGAAATATAAAGTGAGTTTTACCTTATTTTGAACACCAATCATTTTTTGGCAAAAAATAGCCATAGGCTCAAATTTAACAAATTAAACTATATTGTGAAATTTTCAATGCTTAAACTTGCAATTTGTTGTTCCGCAATTTGAGCCAAAAAATTTCGTACCCTCTCAAAAGACGAAATCAGAAGATTCCGTTTTGAGAAAAAAAGTCTTTAGTATGAAGGAGAAATCAAAATGCTAAATGTTGCAATTTTTTTATTCCAGATGCTACGGTTTGAGCCAAATCATGTTTCTTGCAGCAGCAAGTTCATTATCTGTTTTTTAAAAAAAAAATCTGAAACATGTAAATTAAACTAACCACTTGGTTAATGTTACATGTTAGAAATTTATAATCAATCATTATTATTTTCTAATTCAAATGACAAATTAAGGTTCAGTTTTCTTTAAAAAATTCAATAAAAAGGTATTTCAATACTGTTACCGTTCTCTCTATTGGAACTCTTTTGTTTCGTTTAAGCATTTCTGCTATAACTTTTTGTTCAAATTTGGTCTTCGATGTTTCTTTTCTAATTGTAATTGGAAGTGTGTCCCATTTTTGAATAAAGTTACGAACAGTTGAACCATTACTCCATTTTGACTTACATTTCAGTTCTAAAAGGTTATGGCATCTTTTGTTTGCAATATTTGGCACGTTTTCTAAATTTCTGCAATATTTATTAAAGCGGCTTTTGTTTGTTGAAGAATATTGAAAGTTATTTAATGACTCTTGCGATTTGGAGTTCGGCTGGAAAAATTTTAGTAGGAGTAGATATCTGGCAGTATCCTGTTTGTTTTTAAAAAGCAAACTTTTATGCCCCAGTTAATCAATTTGTTAATTCTGTCGATAGAGTAAGATCGCACTAAAATCTAAATGAGACATAACAAGTGATTTGAAAAGATTTATTCTTGTTTTTAGCGCTACTTGACGACAAACCAAATATAATCATGTGATTGCTGAAGCCATTTTACTGATAACTTTGTTTAGTTGATTTTATGCGAGATCTTTATCAATTATTACACCTAAATATTACATTTTTCAGATGCTTCCAATTGGTGTCCTTTGAAATTGGCATTTTGGATGAGGGGCAATTTTTCTTTCCTGAACACCATGAACTAGGTTTTTCCTCCTTTAATGTTAATCTGTTTTGTTTAATGCATCTTCAGCTTTTAGCTGTAAATTTGCTTCATACTATGCATGTCATGAAATTGTTTTATCATCGGTAAACATTAATACATCACCATTCGCTGATACAGCTTCACTAAAGTCCTTCATTGATAGAAGTTCTTTTATAAAAAAGAAAAAATTATCGCTATCGATAATTCTTAATCTGAAAAAATTTTCAGTTACATTCAGAACTGTTTATCTAACAGGATAATATCTTAAATAATAAATCTGAAGGACTTTTTCTGAGCTTTCATAGAAAATGAAATGTATGTCTCATCTGAGTATATATAGTCACAGTAGTAAAGATAAACTCAGCTGGTCTTTTTTCTAACTTTACATTCCTCGTTAATGGGACAAGAACACCAAATGAGTTCAAGACATTGAATTTTGTGATAGCGAACTTTTTGGTTTCTTACTAATGCTATTGGGAAATTCTCATTGCTTCCTTGCTTCTATTGGTTTATCGGTGCAATGAGAGGTTGTATGCGGTTCCCAATGATGGAACGTTTGGTATCAACTGTAGATAACGATCTGTTAAATATTTTAACTGATTTTGTCGTTATCTTTATAACTACAAAAGCTGTTCAGATACCTTATCTGAAAACAAAATGTTTCGATCCTTCAATTGTTTTAATTGTTTTTTTTTCATAATGGACTGGTATGTTTGTTCGGTTATCAAGAGTTTTGGATTAACGACCATCTCAGGTAACGTGCAATTTTTTGGATTAAGATATTCAAGATCCTTTGATTTTTTTACAAAGATCTTTTCCAGTAAATTTGAGACCGGAAGTGTAGCTTGTGAAAAGTGTAGGAGAAAGCGCAGAAATGGTTTTCTCTGTTCTTGTGGCTCAGCGTAGGTGTGGATGAAATTTCGTCAGGCTGCTAAATTTTTAGAGCAATTTTTGGTTTCAGGTCAGGGTTTTGTACCGAAATAGTTCAGTTCTGATTCAATGTAAGTTTTTAATTAGTTGTTTGACTGTTTTTGATAGTTATTTGGATTTTGATATATGAAAGGCTTTACCTGCTATGGTGTTTTTGAAGCATTTTATCAGTTTTTTTGTCAAAGTGGGATCGAATGGCAGGATCGCGTTTGATTGCTTTTTGCTACATATTATGAATAGTATTATTATTTTCTTAAGTGTTTGAGCAATATAAAGAGCAAGAAACTACCTAAAATTTTGTAACATTCTCCATATCTTTTCAATAAATCGACTTTTACAATTTTTGACAACTTTTATCAAACTTGCTTGGTTTAAAATTTTTTATCTTTTATCTTCAAAAGCTTGCATGGTTTTTTGCTTTTTTCTCAACTAGTGGGTATCTGAAGACATATTTAGTTCATAAGTGTTAAAACTGTACGATGACAAAGATTTTTGTGTTGTTAACAATTTTTGTGAAACGGTTTTTATGATTGTTATTATGTCGGTTTTGTGATTGTCTTTTAGTATAGTCAGATATTCGTCTGACCACTGAAACAGAGTACTTTCGGTATGAGAGTTGGGGGCTGTTATTGCACTAATTTTGTTCAGGGTGTTGCTCTCAAACAAAGTTTGTATCTATTTTGTAAATAATATTGTTTGACCGATTTTTCGTCTGACCCTTTAAACTTTTCGGCCTCAGAAACAAGATCAACCGCTGAAAACCAGAGGATTATGTGGCTGAGCAGCTCTCTTAGACATTACACTCGACCTGTCTTTAAGTATGCATTTCCCTGCAATTGTTTTGAGGAGATAATATTGTGTTGTGAAGAACGGTTTTTAATCTTGACCACCCCCAAAGTTTTACCACCCCCGAAACACCCCAGTTCATCCTCCTCCACCTGACGATTTGGACCCCTCTCTTGTCCAGCCTCCCAAACCTATCCCCCCAATCGATTGACTCCCAACCTTTTCGCTCACCCCCTCTCGGCCCCTAATAGAAGTATCCCTAAGCCCAAGTTGGATACAACCGACGTCAACCGCTCGTCAGTCACGAGATTCGCCCGATGTTTTTTTTTGTGTTGTACCATCCTGGCTGTAGATTGCTACTGCTATAAAAACCGTGGATTATATACCATTGAGTTGGAAATTTGAGTTGTTGCGTTTTATAAATGAGATTTTTTTTGACGTTTCTCAGAAAAATTAACAAACACAAATGCAAAATGTGACCAATACTTGTTTAAGTAATCCTTATTACAATTGTTAAGATTCTGGCGTTAAATTTACTTGTTCAATTTCACAAGTCAAGTTAGGAGCCGAGGTAAAATTATCGACCAACATGAATTATTGTCCATGATAATAAACTATTTGTGATAAGGTTCATCCGTGTCTTTACGGCAATCTTAATGAGAATTGCATATCTTTTAACTAATTTTTCAAGTTCGACTCAAAGGTCTTAAACGTACGAACTTTGATCGTGAACGTCTGGCACTCACACGAGCTAAGAAAAGCTGTACAGAAAAATCGTTCCTCTTCAGAGTTGAACGTATTATAAATGACGCCGCGGATTTACTTAATGTCAGCATCAGTTTTTTCAAGGATATTTGCAAATCCAAAACCGCTGCTCAAAATCTACCAATGGCAATGAGAAACGATAAATTTGATTTCGACCTGTCTTGTACGTGGTACCTTAGGTGTAGATGTAGTTTCTGTATAGCATGACTCTGTTCAATTAATGATTTTTTTCCAGCTGTTCCATAATTTATCATTTTTTATCTTTGTGCTACCATTTTTATCATTATCCTTGTTTATACCCTCAGAAGGTAATTAAGTCTTATACTACTATTACTCATTATGTTATTTTGTTATTGTAAATTCCATCGACCTTTTAATTGGTTTGCGGTAAAAAAAAATTGAGTCCGTGTTCCTTGTGACGTCAATTGTTGAGGTAAGTTTTATACTATGAGGCGTTTTTGAAATTCTTATAGTCTCCTATTCGTGTCGTCAAATTCTTTTTACTAGGAGTTTTTTCAGGAAGAGCTTCACGCATTTTGATTTTTGAAGTTGAGTTTAAGTGGTGATTTTTATCCCACAGAAACAGAAGTTGACCTAATGAGCAAATTTTTCTGGCGGCGTTAAATTGTTTCACTTTTAAGTTTATGTTTCACTTTCACAAATAGGGTAGAAAGGCATTTACTTCTTGTTGCGCACACATGTAGATTGTCTGGGTGAATTTAGTTCCTGCGGTCGCTAGGGAGGAGCATTCAAGGCTGAGTTAAAGAAAAGGTAGAATTTTCCTGTCTAGCCCGTAGTGGGATTAGGGACCGACCAATGGAAGAAGTTCTTTTGGTGGCTACAATAGCAAGGTATTAGTCATGTTCTAAATTTGGGGATTAGTCGCATTTGCAAAGCCCTATGCATCATACGAGGCATGTGCTTCTCAGACAGTTATTTGTTGGAGTTTTAGTTAGCATTAATCTACGCTTATTGTTGATATTTCCCATTTCCATTTCGCCGGGAAATAACAAAAGGAAGATTGTTAGTAGCTTGGCAACTGCTTATGTTGTGGAACTGAATTATAGCAACGGAGACAGGAGAAAGATTAATGGCTGAATAGATAGCTATATATTTTCTACTTAGCGGGAGAACGTCGCGCACTATAACCCCCCCCCCCCCCCCGGATTAAGACTAAACCATGTATCCTAGTTAGTTAATAGTCGTTCTAGCGTGGAATTTGGAATATTGATTCACTGTTGCGTATATAATCCGGTTTGTCCTCTAGTTCCTAGAGAAATTTACACCCCCCTCCCCCACCTCCCATATCTCGCACAGCTCAGAATGCGTTGCAAAAACAAGTGAGCGTATCTGCGGGTATTATGGTGGTTGGAATAACGTATCCCAGACGTGCGCTCTTATGCTCTGCGGTCGTTGCTATATATCTCTCTCTTATTTTAGTAGCAGTAGCTCATTTAAACAAAATTCACTTTCAGATTTAGTTGCTCCTTTTTGTCTTGCCTCTTGCCTGCTTTGCAGAATCATCAGTTGAAACAAATCACAACCAATAATACATAATAATCATGAGGGAAATTGTGCATATCCAGGCCGGTCAGTGTGGAAACCAGATTGGTGCCAAGGTAAGTTAAACTTTACTTGTCTAAGAAAAAGGTAGTCGCTTCATATATTTTTTTTAATAATTTTCAAATTATATGGACATTTTTTTCAACAGTAGAGAACAAAAAGAGCGAGAAAATTACAATCGGTTGGTCAATAAAATAAGATATAACTGACAGAATTCTTTCTTAAAAAGTATCAAGAGTGCGTTAATTTTGGCCGATTAGTGGTTTGAAGCAAACTTAGAGGAGTTACTTCAAGAATGCTGTTAACTAATTCTCGTCCAGGTACATTTCAAGAACAAATTATCAAATTATTTATTAACACCAAAGGTAGCTTGAAAAGCCCTCCTGTAATCTTTCATGTGTCAGATTGGCTATTTGACTGATTCAATGGGCGCTCTGTAGCATGTGTTGTAACCACTTGTTAGGTTTACTAGAGTTGAAGTCAGAGTTGATAGTGGACTGACTTTCATTCAATTAACTATCCTCGTTTCTGATGTAAATTTATATGTTTAGTTCTGGGAAGTGATCTCCGATGAACACGGAATCGACCCAACCGGAACCTACCATGGGGACTCAGACCTCCAACTTGAGAGGATTAATGTGTACTATAATGAGGCTACAGGTGGCAAGTATGTGCCAAGAGCTGTCTTAGTTGATCTGGAACCCGGAACCATGGACTCAGTCAGATCAGGACCATTCGGACAGATTTTCAGACCTGACAACTTTGTATTCGGTAAGCAAATGCTTAACCTTTTGCTCAATAGGTTTTATGAATGGATTGTAATTTGGAAAAATGTTTAGAACGTTTTAGTCACCTTCAAACAACTTCGACTAAAATTCAAAAAGAGGAGCAACTGAAATATATTTCAAACGTCACTGCGTTATGTTGAGATGTACTGGCACCATATTTAGCTCTGGCTTGTGAATTGATTAAAAGTTTGCTAAAGCAGGTATTTGGTACATGATTGATTTTTGTCCTCACATTTCAATAATATAATTTAGGACAATCTGGAGCCGGCAACAATTGGGCTAAAGGTCACTACACAGAAGGTGCTGAATTGGTCGACTCTGTTTTGGACGTTGTCCGAAAAGAAGCAGAATCATGCGACTGTCTCCAGGGATTCCAGCTCACCCACTCTTTGGGAGGCGGTACTGGATCTGGAATGGGAACATTGTTAATTTCCAAAATCAGAGAAGAGTACCCCGATAGAATCATGAACACATTCTCCGTTGTACCTTCGCCAAAGGTATCCGACACTGTCGTAGAACCATACAATGCAACATTGTCTGTCCACCAGCTTGTAGAAAACACCGACGAGACGTATTGCATTGACAATGAGGCACTGTACGACATCTGTTTCCGAACGCTCAAACTGACAACTCCGACCTACGGAGATCTCAACCACCTGGTCTCTGCAACAATGTCTGGAGTCACGACTTGTCTTAGATTCCCCGGTCAGTTGAATGCTGATTTGAGGAAGCTTGCTGTCAACATGGTTCCATTCCCTAGGCTCCATTTCTTCATGCCCGGATTCGCACCTTTGACGTCAAGAGGATCTCAGCAGTACCGTGCTCTGACTGTTCCTGAGTTGACCCAGCAGATGTTTGACGCTAAGAACATGATGGCCGCTTGTGACCCGAGGCACGGAAGATACCTCACAGTCGCGGCTATGTTCCGGGGTCGCATGTCAATGAAAGAAGTAGATGAACAAATGTTGAACGTGCAGAATAAGAACAGCAGCTATTTCGTGGAGTGGATTCCGAACAATGTCAAGACTGCTGTTTGTGACATTCCACCTAGAGGGCTTAAGATGTCGGCAACATTTATTGGGAACAGCACAGCAATTCAGGAGTTGTTCAAGCGAATTAGTGAGCAGTTCACAGCCATGTTCAGGCGAAAGGCTTTCTTGCATTGGTACACTGGTGAAGGTACATTATTTATTCACCCCTTTGAAGTTTATACTTTGAGTATAACCTAATGATGATTAAAAAGCGGAGCGTTATTTTTCTTCGAAAAAAGATTGATTAATCTGATTCAAAAAGCCCCTAGTTTCTTCTCCCTGTTCTTAAAAAATAAGACATCATATGATTAAGCTTTGTACTGTCTTTTTCAATCGTTTTGTTCTAGTTAAATGATAAAAAAAATAGTGGCCATGTAATCCAAAAGGTAATCATCTCACAAATTGTGATCTCTTTCAGGTATGGACGAGATGGAATTCACAGAGGCTGAGAGCAACATGAATGACTTGGTGTCCGAGTACCAGCAGTACCAGGATGCCACCGCCGAGGAGGAGGGCGAATTCGACGAGAACGAAGAAGAGGCCGAAGATGCTTAAGTTGAATGTGAACAAATAAAAAACCGCTAGACCAAACAATGATGATGTTGCAATGCATTTGAATCGAACGAAAGCCGGATATGTGTGGTACATTATGTTTAGATCAAACTTGGCATTCCAAATAATTAAATGTGTGGTAGTGTTATGTTGTCGAATTTTGAACTAACTGCAAAGAGAGAATGCTGTATGATAGTGAATTGTGTTGTGCAATATGTTTAGAACAAACTGGTTAGATGATAATAATTTAATTCCTATGTTCATGATCATAAGCTATGTATAGTGCAATCAATATGCTTGCAATATAATTTATTACGGCTGCTTAGATATAACTAAGTATGTGCATTTGGAGATACCAAGATAATTTCATGCGCACTACATCTTTTCCCCTTTTAAGTTGAGTAATTTCAAAAGCCTAGAGGTGCAAAGGACATTAACTACATGTACTACTAACCGTAATTGGTAGGTTCTCGCTGCTCTCAAACGAAGTCTAGCACTTATACCTTTACTGTCGAGATTTATAACGCAATTTTTTTTCCAGCCAGTTTTTCGTCTGACCTTCATATAAAAATCATTTGGGTCTGCTCTGGATATAATTTTCGGATTAACTTTTTTAATGACGACTTCTTGATGTTGTGATCTCATGAATCTAAGATAATTGAATTCTTCTGAGCCGGTCAATCGGTGACATATAGAAAAATTCGGTACAGTCTATAGCAATTGTCGATAACTACTCAATCATTTGCCTGTTCAATTGAAACACCCTAGAGATCTTAGAATCTGCGCCGTTACCAGCTTAACTAATGTAGAGTATAAATGCACGTTATCTAAGAGAATTTTGTATATAAGTGGGTCAGTTTTGCTGAATTTATCAATATACCACAGATAGGAAGTTATGAAAATTAATGTTTCACATTCGAAATATTGAAATTAAATAGATCATATTATTTTCTCCGGGAAGAAGTATGAAGCAGTTATGGTAAACGTGTTGATCTTTTTATGCAAAATTTACGCTTGACGGTTTTTCTAGAACCGTTTTTTCTATATTTAGATTTCACTTCTCAAGTTCATGCTTGACTAATTAAAGCATCCCAGACCAAAGAGATCTCTGATCAATCCATCTCGAAGCGGAGTGACCCCTGATTGAACTTTTCCAGACCGAAGTAAGTGATCATGATCAGATTATCCCATGCATTTTCAAGATCAAAGAGACCTGTATTTAAAGTCTCCCGGACCAAAATGACCTCTGATGAATTTATCGGACCGAAATGACCTGTGATTGAACTATTTTAGAACAAAGTGACCGTTGATCAGATTATTGAAAACCAAAATGGACTCTGATCAGACTTATTTATGTTACCGGGTTTCCTTTCTTTGACTATAAGCCTCACACCAATGATGTTTAATTGCACTCGAGCGAAGTTTGAAGTATTTATTTTAAACTTATTGGTCTTTTTTCCCCTTCACCGTTTTGCTTTTTCGAGTGACTTTTAAGCCCTTGATTTTTTTCGTTGGCTTAATCACTTTTTCGCTCCAATTTCTCAAAAAGGGTTTCCTTTGCTTGTCTCTGAAGATCGAAGAAGGTCTTTTGAACTGATTTTTCAAAATTTTGGTTTGAGGTTTAATATTGAAGATAATGACACGTTGGTTATTCAAATATTGAAGAGTACGTTGCTTTTTCACCCAAATCGTTCAAATTTTTTGAAATTACTGAGTCTAAGGTATAAAGAAAGGTTTCCTCTGGTTTAGAGTTTTTATTGTGCGGTTTTGGCAAATTTTCTTTGAGAAGAAATAAAAACCAAATTTATTCAAATAACGCAATTTTTGTTTTTTTTAAATAATGAAGTTGTTTTCAGTTCTCTCGATTTGCTAAACAAATTGCCTGGTTAAAAATTTAAACCCAAATTTTTTTTTATAAACTTTAGCCGTTTAAGTTTGTTTTATCGTTGGCTATCGTATCCGTGGCTCCGGTGTTTTTTATGCTAATTTTACACTTTAGTTTTAAAGCTCGCTTAAATGTCACTTTTGCTGATATTTATCCCAAGTAGGAATTTTTTGATATTTTTGCCTAAATAGCCTGAATTATGCCAAATTTCAAAAATTACGAAAATCTTAAAATCTTCATTTGTATTAATATGCGATCAACTGGATGTTAAATAATACTATTCAATGTTTCCCAGGCGAAATACCAATCGTTGAAAAACGGACTAAACAAAAAATACACTTTGATTATATCGTTTCTTCACCCCAAATGTGGGTCTGGAATAATAAGACCATTTTGCGCTAATAGTGTGGTATAATTTCAAACGTTTTTCAGATACTTTTGAGTACAGGTTTTTGGGTCATGGAATTAAGATGTTCTGTGCTGATTACATTGCATCCTTTCTCTGCCATGGATTTATTTGTGGATCGCTAAACGAGTTGAACAAATATCAAAATGTTTACAAATTTGATTTGGGAGCATGCAACGGTGGACCATTTTTCTTTGGTGCTATTGCTGGGCTGTGTGGTGCTGCTTCAGTGTACCCATTTGATTTTGTGAGGCGAGGAGTGATTGAGGGTGAGAGAATTTAATGGATTGCGTGAGAAATGTTTTCTAATCGGTGTTTCCTCATTTTTCTCTTCTTTGTATAGGAAGTGAATTCAAACAAATATTTGTGGCGTCGTTAAAACTGAGCAGAATCTGTATTCAATAAAAAAAAAACAAGAATTTAAGTTATGTAGTTTTAAACTAATTACTGTTAGTTATGGAAACTTTGGTAGGTTCCACCTTCAATTGTAGAATAAGACTCTTGCAAGATAACCATTTTTTGCAAGATTCTTGCAAGATAAACATCTGGTCTCGTCTAGGGTCAATTAAATCCAACTTTTTAATATACCCCGACTTTTTATTAGTCAACTTTTTAATATACCCCGACTTTTTATTAGTCAACTTTTTCATATACACCGACTTTTTATTAGTCAACTTTTTCATATACCCCAAATTGTTAGCACTGATTCCTGAATTGAGAAAATTTATGGTAAAGCGTTTTTAACATTAAGCAGGTAAATGGCAATTATAGCTATCAGCAGATTTTTTTTGAAAAACATTGAGGAAACATGGGGTGAAGGGCAGTTCTTAGTGTCCAACCCCCCCACCCCCCATACAGGAAGGCCTTAGTAAGCTCTATTTGTATTGTTCACCAAAGCTACAGAGGAAGCAAAACCTCATTTGAAGAGAACCAACCTCATTTTTTCGTTGGCTTAATCACTTTTTCGCTCCAATTTCTCAAAAAGGGTTTCCTTTGCTTGTCTCTGAAGATCGAAGAAGGTCTTTTGAACTGATTTTTCAAAATTTTGGTTTGAGGTTTAATATTGAAGATAATGACACGTTGGTTATTCAAATATTGAAGAGTACGTTGCTTTTTCACCCAAATCGTTCAAATTTTTTGAAATTACTGAGTCTAAGGTATAAAGAAAGGTTTCCTCTGGTTTAGAGTTTTTATTGTGCGGTTTTGGCAAATTTTCTTTGAGAAGAAATAAAAACCAAATTTATTCAAATAACGCAATTTTTGTTTTTTTTAAATAATGAAGTTGTTTTCAGTTCTCTCGATTTGCTAAACAAATTGCCTGGTTAAAAATTTAAACCCAAATTTTTTTTTATAAACTTTAGCCGTTTAAGTTTGTTTTATCGTTGGCTATCGTATCCGTGGCTCCGGTGTTTTTTATGCTAATTTTACACTTTAGTTTTAAAGCTCGCTTAAATGTCACTTTTGCTGATATTTATCCCAAGTAGGAATTTTTTGATATTTTTGCCTAAATAGCCTGAATTATGCCAAATTTCAAAAATTACGAAAATCTTAAAATCTTCATTTGTATTAATATGCGATCAACTGGATGTTAAATAATACTATTCAATGTTTCCCAGGCGAAATACCAATCGTTGAAAAACGGACTAAACAAAAAATACACTTTGATTATATCGTTTCTTCACCCCAAATGTGGGTCTGGAATAATAAGACCATTTTGCGCTAATAGTGTGGTATAATTTCAAACGTTTTTCAGATACTTTTGAGTACAGGTTTTTGGGTCATGGAATTAAGATGTTCTGTGCTGATTACATTGCATCCTTTCTCTGCCATGGATTTATTTGTGGATCGCTAAACGAGTTGAACAAATATCAAAATGTTTACAAATTTGATTTGGGAGCATGCAACGGTGGACCATTTTTCTTTGGTGCTATTGCTGGGCTGTGTGGTGCTGCTTCAGTGTACCCATTTGATTTTGTGAGGCGAGGAGTGATTGAGGGTGAGAGAATTTAATGGATTGCGTGAGAAATGTTTTCTAATCGGTGTTTCCTCATTTTTCTCTTCTTTGTATAGGAAGTGAATTCAAACAAATATTTGTGGCGTCGTTAAAACTGAGCAGAATCTGTATTCAATAAAAAAAAACAAGAATTTAAGTTATGTAGTTTTAAACTAATTACTGTTAGTTATGGAAACTTTGGTAGGTTCCACCTTCAATTGTAGAATAAGACTCTTGCAAGATAACCATTTTTTGCAAGATTCTTGCAAGATAAACATCTGGTCTCGTCTAGGGTCAATTAAATCCAACTTTTTAATATACCCCGACTTTTTATTAGTCAACTTTTTAATATACCCCGACTTTTTATTAGTCAACTTTTTCATATACACCGACTTTTTATTAGTCAACTTTTTCATATACCCCAAATTGTTAGCACTGATTCCTGAATTGAGAAAATTTATGGTAAAGCGTTTTTAACATTAAGCAGGTAAATGGCAATTATAGCTATCAGCAGATTTTTTTTGAAAAACATTGAGGAAACATGGGGTGAAGGGCAGTTCTTAGTGTCCAACCCCCCCACCCCCCATACAGGAAGGCCTTAGTAAGCTCTATTTGTATTGTTCACCAAAGCTACAGAGGAAGCAAAACCTCATTTGAAGAGAAAAGGTTTAGACAGACCCAAGTTTCGCAATATTATTCGAACTGAGGGACCCCAAATATGTCTCGCATTCAGCCTTTTCTATTCATAAAAAATGAGTTTCAATGATCAGTTGCTCAGAGCGACAACTTCATTCAGTTGTTTTGCTCCGCTTCTATTTTGATTCTTTCTGGTCGGTTGTGTTCATTTTGAGCTATGTTTCCGGTAAGAACAGATTATTCAGTGAATGAATTTTTTTCAGTGAAGGACTATTCAGTGAATGAAACTTGATTGAGCTCAACTAATTTGAGTTATTTGTCTCAAAATATGCATCTTGAGTTACTCTGACTTTTCCCTCTTTTTGAAAATACATTTGACAAGGCGGCTCGTTAATGTGCGTTCGCACATGATGTTCCGACCCGAGCTCATCTACATTTTTGACTAAAATGTCAACCAAATCAAGAGATAACAAAAATAGATGTTTGAGTTTAAAACAATCGTTACACATTCTATCTACTATTTGAATTACTAATGCCATGCTTCATTACAGCACCAACGTGACCTGACATTGAAGAGACTAGAAAAAAAATAGCACCAACAAAATTTTGGCGGCAAAAAATGAATATCTAAATTTAAAAGCACCTGGTAACAACGTCAAAATGCAGTCAGATAAAACCTTAACTACACAAGTTTACCTTTTACTAACTATACAGCAGATGAAAAGTTTTCTTAACGAGACTAGGTAACAAGCCGACAAAAAGAACGAACAGTGAGGCGAAACTTAAAAATTAATCAACATTTTTTGCACCAAGAAAATTCAAAAATCTTAAAAAACATTGGTTTTTAATAAAAAAATCCTTGATAAATTACTAAAAAGTCATTACAAAACCAAAAGCACCCGTCTGTGGTCAGACTATGCCATAGAAACAAACTAAAGAGAAACTCAAAAAATTACAAACGATTTGCGAAAATACAAACCTTTGCTACCATTAAAATCAATACCTATCATCTGAATATGTATTTTTAATTCAGTTGTTATTTCTGCTATTTCAGTTGAAGGATTTATACTGAAAGATTAAATAAGTTTACTTGGGCCACATTTAAAAACCATTGGGATCTGTTATTACGCGATTGTTCTGAAGGAAGAGAAAAAGAAACGCAAAAAATGGCCATTCAATAAACGTTCAGAAAAACGAAACAACAGTGGCACATAATATCAATATATATGTTATTTCTTGAAATACACGAAATTCGATGGGACATCTGATTGATGAATAGAAGTTAAATTTGACGAAAGGAACCTATTCGCTATATACTGAATGTTTCGAGCAACATCATTCATTCAGTCCTCAATTACAAGCCTATGAGATCTGTGAGCAATTTACGGCTACCTAAAGAACAAAAACAGCGAATTCAGGAAAAAAAATTGAGCGACAAAAGGGTCGAAGGCATTAAAAAAATGAACTTTTCACTAAACACTCTTCAATTTTAAATTAATTTTTCAGGAGCAATGGGAAAACCTTTTTTATCAATATAATTTCAAAAAATCAACAAATATAAACAAATACATTAGACGCACGAAAATTGCGGGAAAACACGTATTATCAACGCCATTAAATTCATTAGCCTTCAACGGAAGCCAGTATATACAATAAATGATGCCTCGAGGGGACAATAAGTTTTTTTGCCAATCGTATTTCATCAATAAGACCTTACAACAAGTTAATGACTATGAAAACAACAACAGAGAGAGGCAAAAACCACAAATTCAGTAGAAAAGTGCCTGAAGAAAATGTCGAAGCAACTCAAATCATAAGCTCTTCCCTGAAAACTTTATTTATGATCCGTTGAACTTCTTCCCTAAACCAATAGGGACTCTCAGCAGTAAGATGATGTGATAAGATTTCAAAAGGATCGAAAAACAAAATAAAGTACCCAAAAAAAATATGAATTCTCGTGGCATTGATGTTTTAAAACTAATAGGTAGAAGATAAAACCGCTAACCAGATTAATTTTGGCTATAGTAGAACGGAAATGGATTCTGTTAGAACCAACAATGACCAAGAGTATTCACGAAAAAAAATTAGGAATGGTTGAATTTCAAAAAAGTTTCGAAAAATTATTTTTAAACCCTTAACAGCCAGTAAACTCAATCTTTCATCGGAGCTCAATGACGATGCTCAGATATAACCCATAGGGAGGAAAATGATGTCTGTCATGCATAGATAGTTAAAAAGACATCACAATAAGTCTTATGACAGAAAACAATAACAAAAACAGCAAAAACTAAAATTCAGTAGAAAAATGCGAGAAGAAAGTGTCGAAGACAATTAAACCATTAGCTATTCTCTGAAAACTTTCTCTGTGATCCACTGAACGTCCTCTCTAAGCCAATTGGATTACAATAATCTTTGGATAATGTGATAAAGAGTTCAAAAGTGACCAATAATTCAAAAAATCCAAAAAAAAAATTTAAAAAAATTGAAATCGTTGTCATTGAAGTCATATAACCAATAGCTAGAAGATAAAACAGCTAAACAGAATATTTTTAGTCGCAGTAAAAAGCAAGTGGGTCCAGTCAATACTGAAACTCACTAACAGTTCAAGAAAAATTTAGGAATTGTTATTGTTCAAATAAAATTTTCGAAAAATGATTTTTATTTTAACAGACATTAAATTCAATAGCTTTCAACGGAAGTCAATAAAAACGCTCAAAGATGCCCCGGTGGCAGTACATTTATGTTTGTCATGCATAGGTATTCATTATGAGATCACAGTAAGTATAATGACTATTAAAACAACAAAAAAAACAGGAGAAAACCAAAAAATCAGTAGAAAAGTGCAAGAAGAACGTGTCGAAGCTATTTAAACCATAAATTTTTGTTTAAAATTTTTATTGGTCATCCACAGAACATCGTTTTTAAGCTAATGGGAACTGTCAATATTTGGATAATGTGATAAGATTTCAAAAGTAACCAATAATACGTAAAAATCCAAAAAAAATTTTAAAAAATTGAAATTTTTTGTCATTGAAGTCATATAACCAATAGATAGAAGATAAAACCGCTAACCAGTTTAATTTTGGTTGCAGTAGGAAGGAAGAGGGTGCTCTCACCCCTGGACTGACTTACAATTCACTATAATAAGATTATGATTCTTTAATATTCAAAAAAAAATTCGAAAAATTATTTTTTAAGTCTTAACAGCCATTAGCCGCCCCCTCAATGAAATAGACATGTTCACTTAATGCTCATTATGGAAAATATTGCACTGTTAGTCAATGAATCCCTACCATAGGACTCCAAAAAAAATAGTAAAACTTCAAAAAGAAATTCAAAATTTCATTCAAAATTACGAAAACTCAGAATCGAAGCCAAAAAAAACATGAGCAATTCCTTGAAAACGACGTTTTTTGTTCATTGCGCTTCATTCGACTATAAAGGAGTTTTGTCATTAATAGAACGTCGATATAAAATGTGACTTGTCTCTAGGTGACTTAAAAAAGCAAAAAGGAGAAAAGTTTTATTAAAAAAAGGGCTCTCAATTAGAGTTCGATTTTTTTTTTGATAGTGAACTTCCCTATGAGACCAGAACTAGTCTTTCTATCGCCTTGCATTCAACTTTTACGAACTCAAAATTTATTCTTTTTATAGAAATTTGAATTAATGTTTTCGTAAAAAAGATCTTAGTTTGAAGAAAATTGTACTAAAAGTGAACAATCATGCTAAAGATCCCATTGTTCACACAAAACTTCAATCCTCGATAACTCCTCGAAAAAAACGAAATTCAAAAAAATCTTTTTACTTTTGAATTCTACGCTGGACCAGCTTTTTAATGATGCCACTCACATTTCTCTACGACGAATATATCGATCGGCCAAAATTCACTGAACAAAAAAAAAAAAACCCATTTGAGTATATAGTTCCTTCCCCCACAAGTGGGGTCGGAACAAAAATTTTCACGCACACTAAATGATTAGATTTATCGCATTTATTGTCTTCACAACGCGTTTTGGCACCGATTTATCTCACCGAATATATAACATAATTGTAGATATATTTATAGAAGCCGATGAGTTTATCTACTGTGAATTGCTTCCTTTTGAAATGCAAAATGCACTAAATTAATTATTTTTTGCAGAGCTGTCAAATTCTATCACATTCATTGGAGGGGATGGTTAACATTTTTTTAAACGTATTAACGTCCGTTTCCACCAGGACTTTCAGTTTTAAAATTTTGAAGTTAACCTTTCCTACAAGTTCTATTAATTTTTTTGTTTCTCATTTTGCTCAAAAAATTTGATGAGAAATTTTGACTCAAAAAGCAATTGCATAATTAGAAATGAAACTTGTTGTTTTAAGTGACAGAAAATTGTTTGTTCTCACTACTTTTCCACTCACAAGCCATAGATAACCGCATATATTTTATTCTAATTTGATCCTTAGGGGAGCGCTGGCGTTCAAATGGACATTATATTTTGTGTTTGGATAAAATAATGTACTCTGTACGATAATTACATGTATTCTGACTAATAGACAGTCTTGAATATTGCTAATTGCATCCTTTGTGCATTTGAATGTCACTTATCGATGCTGATCAGAGGAAACATGAACTGCTGGGAGAAAGAATATTCGAACTATAGTTGGCCGCTTTTAATAGCCATGCTAGTCATAGACTGGAAATAACGGACAAGTTATAGCTGTGAAACGAGTAGTCGACCCTCAATTAGGACTCCACGGATATTGAGATTATAAATGTAAATTATTCATTCCTCGTCCATTTGATACACAATTTAACTTTCAATTGTCCATTTTAAACTCCCCGGATGCGGTCAGTATTGAAAACATGTATCAAGTTCTGGATATAAAGTTATTTAACCGACCTGGATAGGGTATAAATGGTTTTACGTGTATCGGTACTGAACTTCTATTGTTTGCTTTACCCAGTTTACTGTTGTTAATTTTAGGTCAGTTCAAGTTTCGCCATAGCCTGTCAACAGTACCATATGCTGCAGCCTTTTTTGGTCTGTATTTTACTCTGCGAGATGCAAACAGTACCCCTAGTCAGTGCAAGTGTGCCCTATTCTCAGGCAAGAATTGCCTCTTTTGACACCTGTTGTGTAATTCAGCAATTTGTTTACTTTTCTTCCTGGGAAAATATGAAGATAGGTTTTTAAACTAAACTTTGTAATAATAGGTTATCACTGTAAGGGCTATAGAAGTCAAAATATGAGAATAAAGGGAGCTGGTGAGCTCTTATCAGGTTATCAGCTTTTATCAGGTTATTTGAACGGGTGAGCTCAAAATTGTGCATTATTTCGGACTCTGTTGTGAATGGAAATTTTTGCTCAGTTTTAGGAAATAAAATAGTCCTCAACATTTCTCTGCCGAACTTGAACAAGGAGGCTCGGAAATGTGCTTTGGCACAATTTTCCGATCCCGATCATCCTTATTTTTGACTTGTCTGCCAAATGAAGAGGATATAGGTAACTTTTCAAAATATTCTAAACTAATGTTTGAGCAAAACATGCCACAAATTCAAATCTCCAAACAAATTAGATAAGATCATACCGCAGTAGAGGTCCAATGAGACCTGTCATTGATGGGGGTGCGTGATTAGACAAACAACAAAATAAACAAAAACTTTAGCTACGGCCAATTCCCAATATATTTTTTAAAACTACTTAGTAACAAAGTCAAAATAGCATCAGATTAAACCAAAAATAATCAAATTCACTTGATATGAAAATTGACTTCTCTGTAATTGACAAAAAACCCAAATTTTTTCAAAGTAATTATGAAAATTGCGAGACCCAATATAATTTGAATTTTTGTCTGTAAAAGTACATGGGACGAGACCAAGATTGGCTTTGCTATCGTTGTGCCTCTGTTGGAACCACATAATTTTTTCAAACTTAAGTGTAATGCATAATTTGGCAAATAAATATCTTAGATGACATCTTAATGCATAATTTGGCAAATAAATATCTTAGATGACATCTTAATGCATAATTTGGCAAATAAATATCTTAAATAATTAAGGAAATTGAGAGAACCAATATAATTCGAATCTTTGTCTGTAAAAGTACATGGGACGAGACCAAGATTGGGTTTGCTATCGATGTGCCTCTGTTAGAACCACAGAATTTTTCCAAACTTAAGCGTAATGCATAATTTGGCAAATGAATATCTTAAAGATGACGTTTAAAATGAACAAAATCATGGCAAATGTACTCAAAAAATTTTACTTCGATAAATTCTCCAAAAACTTAAATTCAGAAAAACTTTTATTTCACTTTCTGCATTTAACGAACTTTTTGATGACACCACTCAACTCATTACGATGAATATACTGATTGGCCAAAATTCACCAAAAAAAACAGTTGAGCATATAGTCCTCCAGTAGTAATAGTTAAGCAAGACAGGGGGGGGGGGGGGTAAAAGGAAGTACCTATATATTAACATTAGGTATAGCCCATTTTCCCTCAAATCCCAAAGATGTACCTCACAGCTTGATACCCATGCTGTTCACACGAGGGGGATTAGCAAGTTAATCCCTTAATAATAAATTAGGCCATTTACTCATTCCCATATTGCACTTTAATAATGTAAATTTCCAAAGACGTACCTCACAGCATGATACCCAAGCTGTTCTCTCAAAGGGGATTAGTTAGGTAATGTTTTGATATTAAATTAGATAGGGTGACTCATTTACACTTACGTACGGTTTACGTGATTTTCAAAAGTGTACCTCACAGCATGATACCCAAGCTGTTCACACGAAGGGGATTAGCAAGACAGTGCCTTAACAACAAATTAGTGAGAACATTGACCCCCCTACCATATTACAGTTTACTAATGTAAATTTCCAAAGACGTACCTCACAGCGTGACACCCAAGCTGTTCACACGAAGGGGATTAGCAAGATAGTGCCTTAACAACAAATCAGTAAGGTTATTGACCCCCAACCATATTACACTTTATTAATGTCAATTTCCAAAGACGTACCTCACAGCATGACACCCAAGCTGTTCACACTAAAGGGATTAGCAAGACAGTGTCTTAACAACAAATCAGTAAGGTCATTGACCCCCTACCATTTTAGACTTTAATAAAGTAAATTTCCAAAAACGTACCTCACAGCATGATACCCACGCTGTTCACACGAAGGGGATTAGCTATGAAATGTTTAAATATTAAATTAGATATGATGACTCACAGTTATGTACGGCTTACGTGATTTTCAAAAATGTTCCGCACAGCATGATACCCAAGCTGTTCACACGAAAGGGATTAGCAAGATAATCCCTCAATAACAAATTAGTTTGGCTTGGTCATATATTAGCCACTACTCCTATTCATTATTTCAATCAACTTCTAAAAACCAGTTGGTCAAAATTCTCGTTTAATTTATCATTTTTTCAGATAGTCTTTGTTTCTTTCTCCTTGCAGCAAGAAGTTTCAAGTTGAACACTTGCAGTGTTGAAGCAGGTAAGCAAACAAATTTAACTAACAGAAATTTTCCTTTGCTCCTGTATTTAAACTGGACCATTTTAGCCAGCCAAAATATCCCCAAATAGTAGATATTGCAACACTTCACATCGATTCCAAGTCCAGAAAAAACTGGCAAGTTTGCTTTTATTAAGCCACTACTCCTATTCCCAAGCCACTACTCCCATTCATTATTTGAAACAACTTCTAAAAATCAGTTGATCAAAATTATAGTTTAATTTATCTTTTTTTTCAGATAGTCTTTGTTTCTTTCTCCTTGTTGCCAGTTTCAAGTTGAACACTTGCAGTGTTGAAGCGGGTAAGCAAATAAATTTAAGTAGAAATCTTCCGTTTTTCCTGTATTTAAACTGGACCATTTTAGCCAACCAAAACTTCGTCCTATAGTAGATAATACAACACTTCACTTCACCTTTAAATCCAAAAAAGAAACTGGTAAGTTTACTTTTATTAAAACATGTTGTTCAGGAAGGAAAATATACCCAATTATTGAATTGAAAACAACCATTGAAAATCATAAAATTCTCACATGATTAGACAATTAGTCACTATTTTATAGTTAAAATTAATCATAACATCACAATAACATCATAGCACGTCACAATTACGTCATAGTGTCGTCAAAATGACGTCATTTTGTCGTCAAAATTACGTAAATCTGTCGTCATAATTACGCATTTTGTCGTCACAATTACGTCATTTTGTCGTCACAATTACGTCATTATGTCGTCAAAATTACGTCATTGTGTCGTCACAATTACGTCTTTATGTCTTCATAATTACGTCCTTTTGTCGTCACAATTTCGTCATTATGTCGTCATAGTTATGTCATTTTGTCGTCGCAATTACGTCATTATGTCGTCATAATTACGTCATATTTGATAAAGGACATTTCATTTCCGTTTTATTTTTCTGATTTACAGAATTGAGTGCTGTGGAGTACAATAATCATTCCAACTTCTGACAAATTTTTATTCCATCGCAACTTTCATTTTAACAATTGTTTTTACTCCTTTCTCACTTCCAATCTAACATTTTATTTTTTATTTTCAGCGAAAATGCCCAGAAATTCTAACCCAAAGGAACAGTTTTCTTCCTGCAATAAGCTTATTATGAAATCCAATCTGAGCAGACATCAGAAGCTTCACACAAAGGGATGTTCACAATGCTCACAGTCATTTCCGGACGAAGCAAAATAGCAGAAACACATTGCTTTTGTACATGCACCGTCTCTGATTATCAAAAAATTTTATGTAGCAGCTGTCCCTTATACTTCTCTACTTATTATCAACTTCTACATCACAAACGAAACAGTCACCAGCGTTCAACTCCTAGCACCTACGATGAAGTTGACCTATCTATCTATGTAGAATCTCCCGCTCTTCATAGTGAACTTCAAACGCTTCAACACTTTCTGCGAGACTCGGTTCTTGAATTGTCCAGAAAGAAAGTTCACAACTTCAATATAATGGAGATCAATCATGAAACCGTGATTGGAAAATTGGATTGTGTTTACAACGAGTTACCCAGTTCAGCTAAAATCAATATTTCGTTTGGATTCGTGCTGCAGAGTGTGCAAAATCCTGAAGAGTTTCGCTACTACTACGCAGCAGATAACAACCCCATATTTTTAAATCCCATGGTTCTCTCTGACGACTCAGATCTCAATTTTATCAGATCAATGCTGAGACAAGATGAAATTTTTCCAAATCTAATCACTCAACGTCCAGACACAAAATGGAAGTTTTATTGCGTTACAAATGTCACTTTCTTCGTATTTCTGCTCAGTGGTGTTCCGCTAGGATGCATTAAACAACGTATTCCATCAGCCTAAGTCAAGAATCCAATAGTTAAATGTTTTGTATCTGACTGCGAAAACAAACCTTACCAAGACAATTTGTGTATGTTCCGAGCATTGGCCTACGAATTACATGGCAGCAATGATCTACAGCAAAATACAATTTAGTTAATGCAGACATTCCTCTCAGCGACAAGGAGAGATGGCGAAACCTTTCCAGGAATACATGAGGACGATATTCCTCTTCTTGAGGCTCTGGTTGACAGAAATATTCAAGTTCACTCCATATTTTTTGACGAACAATCGGATATGTTTGCTGAACTTACTCGTCGCTCCTCGATGAAACGTTCAAAGACAACTTCATTACTGAGATATGAAAACCATATCTGTTGGACAGCAGACATTGACAAATTCCTCGAAAAGTTCCGGTGCTATGTATGCGATCACTTTTTCGACAGATCAAATAATTTGGAAGTCCACATGAGGAATTGCTCAGAGAAAACAAAACACCACTATCCCTCAGGTGCCTATCAGCTATCAGAAACTATTTTCGAGCGCTTGGAAGATGTAAATATTAATGTTCCGCAGGAGTTGAGATTGTTTTGTAATCTTATCGTATTCGATTTCGAGTCAATAACAGTCCCCGACAATACACTCAGAAACACAGAATTGACTTCGTGGATAGGAAAACATGTTCCCATTAGTGTGTCAATATCCTCGAATATGCTTTCCGAGACAATTTTTATTTGCAACGAAGATCCGCTTCAACTAATCCGTGATTTTGTATCCAGCTTGACTAATATAGCAGAAAAAAACTCACTCGTAATGAAGGAAAAACTCAATAATTCCGTGTTGCAATTGGAAGAAAAATTTTGGACTGTTCGACAATTGGTTCCAGTGAAAGACAAGCAGGTACCCACGGGAGCGGAAGACTTAATTGATAACGAGGCGGAACCTGACGGCGAGGAAGACGAAGACGTTGAAATTCAGAGACTGAGATGTGAGCTCAAGATGTTATCAAAAATTGAGACAAGATTTTGAGAACTATTACAGCACCATTCCTGTGTTTGGGTTCAACAGTTCGAGGTACGATTTGAACTTAATCAAAGAGTAACTTCTGCATCACCTCTTAATAGAAAAAAACGTTATTCCTAAAGTGATTCGAATGGGGAATAAATATATTGGCATGAATTTTCTTGGTCTACAGTTTCTGGACATTTTAAACTTCCTGGGAGGAGCGACAACTCTCGATAACTTCCTAAAAGCCTATGGAGCGAGTGAAGAAAAAGGTTTCTTTCCCTATAAATGGTTCGACAGTTTTGAGAAGTTGAATGTATCCCAACTGCCACCAATCGACAGCTTTTGGAGTAATTTGAAGAATCACAACGTTCTTTCGGTCGATTACAATAAGTTTGTGCAATTGAAAAACGGTGGAATTGAACAGGATGAAATTTTGAACAAGTTGAGACTCAAGAAAGTTCCACAAAATGCCGAAGAAAATTACGTGGAGCTCCAAAATATATGGGAAAGAGAAGGGATGCAGACGTTTCGCGACTTCCTCATGTGGTACAATAACAAAGACGTTGAACCTACACTTGAGGCTATGAAGCAAATGATCAGTTTTTACCACTCAAAACAAGTACACATGTTGAAGTTGGGCTACACTCTTCCCAACTTGGCAAACAGGTTTCTTCATTTGTCAACAGATGCAGCTTGCTTTTCGTTTTGTGAGAAAGATAAAGACTATGATGATTACATTCGGAAATGGTTGACTGGGGGACCCTAAATTATTTTTACAAGGTATGCAAAAGTTGGTGAAACAAAAATTCGAGAGTCAGAAAACGGTTGCAAGTCCATCGTCGGAATAGATGCCAGTCAGTTGTACCCTTTTTCCATGACAAAAGAGATGCCAACAGGACCTTATACAAAGTGGGAGTACAATGAAGAGACTGAAAAATTTCATCCGAACAGGAACTGGAGAAACTATTTTGAACAGCAGGTCATGGACTATTTCCAACAGGTTTACCCCAATTGTAAAATACAAACCCAGTTCACACACAAGAAACAAAAGAAGCTCGGTCCTTATTTAGTTGATGGGTTTTGTAACCATTGCAACACGGTTTTTGAAGCGATGGGTTGCTTCTTTCATTTTTGTCCGTGTCAAGAGGAAAAACAGTGTTGCAATGGTTACAAAACCCATCAACTAATTAAGGACCGAGCTTCTTTTGTTTCTTGTGTGTGAACTGGGTTTGTATTTTACAATTGGGGTGAACCTGTTGGAAGTAGTCCATGATCTGCTGTTCAAAGTAGCTTCTCCAGTTCCTGTTCGGATGAAATTTTTCAGTCTCTTCATTGTACTCCCACTTTGTATAAGGTCCTGTTGGCATCTCTTTTGTCATGGAAAAAGGGTAAAACTGACTGGCATCTATTCCGACGATAGACTTGCAACCGTTTTCTGACTTGCAACCGTTTTCTGTTTCACCAACTTTTGCATGCCTTGTAAAAATAATTGAGGGTCCCCCAGTCAACCATTTCCGAATGTAATCATCATAGTCTTTATCTTTCTCACAAAACGAAAAGAAAGCTGCATCTGTTGACAAATGAAGGAACCTGTTTGCCAAGTTGGGAAGAGTGTAGCCCAACTTCAACATGTGTACTTGTTTTGAGTGGTAAAAACTGATCATTTACTTCATAGCCTCAAGTGTAGGTTCAACGTCTTTGTTATTGTACCACACGTAATTTTCTTCGGCATTTTGTGGAACTTTCTTGAGTCTCAACTTGTTCAAAATTTCATCCTGTTCCATTCCACCGTTTTTCAATTGCACAAACTTATCGTAATCGACCGAAAGAACGTTGTGATTCTTCAAATTACTCCAAAAGCTGTCGATTGGTGGCAGTTGGGATACATTCAACTTCTCAAAACTGTCGAACCATTCATAGGGAAAGAAACCTTTTTCTTCACTCGCTCCATAGGCTTTTAGGAAGTTATCGAGAGTTGTCGCTCCTCCCAGGAAGTTTAAAATGTCCAGAAACTGTAGACCAAGAAAATTCATGTCAATATATTGATTCCCCATTCGAATCACTTTAGGAATAACGTTTTTTTCTATTAAGAGGTGATGCAGAAGATACTCTTTGATTCAGTTCAAATCGTACCTCGAACTGTTGAACCCAAACACAGGAATGGTGCTGTAATAGTTCTCAAAATCTTGTCTCAATTTTGATAACATCTTGAGCTCACATCTCAGTCTCTGAATTTCAAGGTCTTCGTCTTCCTCGCCGTCAGGTTCCGCCTCGTTATCAATTACGTCTTCCGCTCCGGTGGGTACCTGCTTGTCTTTCACTGGAACCAATTGTCGAACAGTCCAATATTTTTCTTCCAATTGCAACACGAAATTATTGAGTTTTTCCTTCATTAGAAGTGAGCTTTTTTCTGCTATATTAGTCAAGCTGGATACAAAATCACGGATTAGTTGAAGCGGATCTTCGTTGCAAATAAAAATTGTCTCGGAAAGCATATTCGAGGATATTGACACACTAATGGGAACATGTTTTCCTATCCACGAAGTCAATTCTGTGTTTCTGAGTGTATTGTCGGGGACTGTTATTGACTCGAAATCGAATACGATAAGATTACAAAACAATCTCAACTCCTGCGGAACATTAATATTTACATCTTCCAAGCGCTCGAAAATAGTTTCTGATAGCTGATAGGCACCTGAGGGATAGTGGTGTTTTGTTTTCTCTGAGCAATTCCTCATGTGGACTTCCAAATTATTTGATCTGTCGAAAAAGTGATCGCATACGTAGCACCGGAATTTTTCGAGGAATTTGTCAATGTCTGCTGTCCAACAGATATGGTTTTCATATCTCAGTAATGAAGTTGTCTTTGAACGTTTCATCGAGGAGCGACGAGTAAGTTCAGCAAACATATCCGATTGTTCGTCAAAAAATATGGAGTGAACTTGAATATTTCTGTCAACCAGAGCCTCAAGAACAGGAATATCGTCCTCATGTATTCCTGGAAAGGTTTCGCCATCTCTCCTTGTCGCTGAGAGGAATGTCTGCATTAACGAAATTGTATTTTGCTGTAGATCATTGCTGCCATGTAATTCGTAGGCCAATGCTCGGAACATACACAAATTGTCTTGGTAAGGTTTGTTTTCGCAGTCAGATACAAAACATTTAACTATTGGATTCTTGACTGAGGCTGATGGAATAGGTTGTTTAATGCATCCTAGCGGAATACCACTGAGCAGAAATACCAAGAAAGCGACATTTGTAACGCAATTTAAAACTTCCATTTTGTGTCTGGACGTTGATTGATTAGATTTGGAAAAATTTCATCTTGTCTCAGCATTGATTTGATAAAATTGAGATCTGAGTCGTCAGAGAGAATCATGGGGTTTAAAAATATGGGGTTGTCATCTGCTGCGTAGTAGTAGCGAAACTCTTCAGGATTTTGCACACTCTGCAGCACGAATCCAAACGAAATATTGATTTTAGCTGAACTGGGTAACTCGTTCTAAACACAATCCAATTTTTCAATCACGGTTTCATGATTGATCTCCATTATTTTGAAGTTGTGAACTTTCTTTCTGGACAATTCGAGAACCGAGTCTCGCAGAAAGTGTTGAACCGTTTGAAGTTCACTATGAAGAGCGGGAGATTCTCCATAGATAGATAAGTCAACTTCATCGTAGGTGCTAGGAGTTGAACGCTGGTGACTGTTTCGTTTGTGATGTAGAAGTTGATAATAAGTAGAGAAGGATAAGGGACAGCTGCTACAAGAAAACTTTTTCTTCATAATCAGAGACGGTGCATGTACAGAAGCAATGTGTTTCTGCAATTTTGCTTCGTCCGGAAATGACTGTGAGCATTGTGAACATCTTTTTGCGTGAAGCTTCTGATGTCTGCTCATATTGGATTTCATAATAAGCTTATTGCAGGAAGAACACTGTTCCTTTGGGTTAGAATTTCTGGGCATTTTCGCTTAAAATAAAAAATAAAATGTTAGATTGGAAGTGAGAAAGGAGGAGTAAAAACAATTGTTAAAATGAAAGTTGCGATGGAATAAAAATTTTTCAGAAGTTGGAATGATTATTGTACTCCAAAGCACTCAATTCTGTAAATCAGAAAAATAAAAAGGAAATGAAATGTCCTTTATCAAATATGACGTAATTATGACGACATAATGACGTAATTGCGACGACAAAATGACATAACTATGACGACATAATGACGAAATTGTGACGACAAAAGGACGTAATTATGAAGACATAAAGACGTAATTGTGACGACACAATGACGTAATTTTGACGACATAATGACGTAATTGTGACGACAAAATGACGTAATTGTGACGACAAAATGCGTAATTATGACGACAGATTTACGTAATTTTGACGACAAAATGACGTCATTTTGACGACACTATGACGTAATTGTGACGTGCTATGATGTTATTGTGATGTTATGATTAATTTTAACTATAAAATAGTGACTAATTGTCTAATCATGTGAGAATTTTATGATTTTCAATGGTTGTTTTCAATTCAATAATTGGGTATATTTTCCTTCCTGAACAACATGTTTTAATAAAAGTAAACTTACCAGTTTCTTTTTTGGATTTAAAGGTGAAGTGAAGTGTTGTATTATCTACTATAGGACGAAGTTTTGGTTGGCTAAAATGGTCCAGTTTAAATACAGGAAAAACGGAAGATTTCTACTTAAATTTATTTGCTTACCCGCTTCAACACTGCAAGTGTTCAACTTGAAACTGGCAACAAGGAGAAAGAAACAAAGACTATCTGAAAAAAAAGATAAATTAAACTATAATTTTGATCAACTGATTTTTAGAAGTTGTTTCAAATAATGAATGGGAGTAGTGGCTTGGGAATAGGAGTAGTGGCTTATTAAAAGCAAACTTACCAGTTTTTTCTGGACTTGGAAGCGATGTGAAGTGTTGCAATATCTTTTATTTCGGGATATTTTGGCTGGCTAAAATGGTCCAGTTTAAATACAGGAGGATAGGAAAATTTCTATTAGTTAAATTTGTTTGCTTACCTGCTTCAACACTGCAAGTGTTCAACTTGAAACTCTTCTTGCTGCAAGGAGAAAGAAACAAAGACTATCTGAAAAAATGATAAATTAAACGAGAATTTTGACCAACTGATTTTTAGAAGTTGATTGAAATAATGAATAGGAGTATTGGCTTATATATGAGCAAGTCAAACTAATTTGTTATTGAGGGATTATCTTGCTAATCCCTTTCGTGTGAACAGCTTGGGTATCATGCTGTGCGGAACATTTTTGAAAATCACGTAAGCCGTACATAACTGTGAGTCATCATATCTAATTTAATATTTAAACATTTTATAGCTAATCCCCTTCGTGTGAACAGCGTGGGTATCATGCTGTGAGGTACGTTTTTGGAAATTTACTTTATTAAAGTCTAAAATGGTAGGGGGTCAATGACCTTACTGATTTGTTGTTAAGACACTGTTTTGCTAATCCCTTTAGTGTGAACAGCTTGGGTGTCATGCTGTGAGGTACGTCTTTGGAAATTGACATTAATAAAGTGTAATATGGTTGGGGGTCAATAACCTTACTGATTTGTTGTTAAGACACTATCTTGCTAATCCCCTTCGTGTGAACAGCTTGGGTGTCACGCTGTGAGGTGCGTCTTTGGAAATTTACATTAGTAAACTGTAATATGGTAGGGGGTCAATGTCCTTACTAATTTGTTGTTAAGGCACTGTCTTGCTAATCCCCTTCGTGTGAACAGCTTGGGTATCATGCTGTGAGGTACAATTTTGAAAATCACGTAAACCGTACGTAAGTGTAAATGAGTCACCCTACCTAATTTAATATCAAAACATTACCTAACTAATCCCCTTTGAGAGAACAGCTTGGGTATCATGCTGTGAGGTACACTTTTGAAAATCACGTAAACCGTACGTAAGTGTAAATGAGTCACCCTATCTAATTTAATATCAAAACATTACCTAACTAATCCCCTTTGAGAGAACAGCTTGGGTATCATGCTGTGAGGTACGTCTTTGGAAATTTACATTATTAAAGTGCAATATGGGAATGAGTAAATGGCCTAATTTAATATTAAGGGATTAACTTGCTAATCCCCCTCGTGTGAACAGCGTGGGTATCAAGCTGTGAGGTACATCTTTGGGATTTGAGGGAAAATGGGCTATACCTAATGTTAATACATAGGTACTTCCTTTTACCCCCCCCCCTCTCTTGCTTAACTATTACTACTTCCTCCCCCTCACTGAAGTGCGGTCAGAACAATTATTGAGTATAGCTTTCTGGAATTTTTTTGGTTTTTTTTAAGAATCTAGTCCATGTCCCTCAACAGTGGAATATAGAAATCTATAATTGTTAAGTTTATACCTATATATTGGTATGCATTAGTCCTACCTCTACAAGAAGAACATAAGAACAAAGCAATATAAGGGCAGAAAAGCACTTCGGTTTGTTCAGACATTCTAATGAAAGCAAAAGTTTGTTCAACGGGAGGAATGAAACAGTTCAATAATTTTTGAGGATCTTGGTCGTTAGGAATCAGAACAGGTGTCAAATTCGTACAAAAGGTTTCATGGCGTCACTTGCGGAGATGCCTTTTGACAAAGCCAAACTCACAATGATGGGAAGTTGGAATGATTATTGTACTCCAAAGCACTCAATTCTGTAAATCAGAAAAATAAAAAGGAAATGAAATGTCCTTTATCAAATATGACGTAATTATGACGACATAATGACGTAATTGCGACGACAAAATGACATAACTATGACGACATAATGACGAAATTGTGACGACAAAAGGACGTAATTATGAAGACATAAAGACGTAATTGTGACGACACAATGACGTAATTTTGACGACATAATGACGTAATTGTGACGACAAAATGACGTAATTGTGACGACAAAATGCGTAATTATGACGACAGATTTACGTAATTTTGACGACAAAATGACGTCATTTTGACGACACTATGACGTAATTGTGACGTGCTATGATGTTATTGTGATGTTATGATTAATTTTAACTATAAAATAGTGACTAATTGTCTAATCATGTGAGAATTTTATGATTTTCAATGGTTGTTTTCAATTCAATAATTGGGTATATTTTCCTTCCTGAACAACATGTTTTAATAAAAGTAAACTTACCAGTTTCTTTTTTGGATTTAAAGGTGAAGTGAAGTGTTGTATTATCTACTATAGGACGAAGTTTTGGTTGGCTAAAATGGTCCAGTTTAAATACAGGAAAAACGGAAGATTTCTACTTAAATTTATTTGCTTACCCGCTTCAACACTGCAAGTGTTCAACTTGAAACTGGCAACAAGGAGAAAGAAACAAAGACTATCTGAAAAAAAAGATAAATTAAACTATAATTTTGATCAACTGATTTTTAGAAGTTGTTTCAAATAATGAATGGGAGTAGTGGCTTATTAAAAGCAAACTTACCAGTTTTTTCTGGACTTGGAAGCGATGTGAAGTGTTGCAATATCTTTTATTTCGGGATATTTTGGCTGGCTAAAATGGTCCAGTTTAAATACAGGAGGATAGGAAAATTTCTATTAGTTAAATTTGTTTGCTTACCTGCTTCAACACTGCAAGTGTTCAACTTGAAACTCTTCTTGCTGCAAGGAGAAAGAAACAAAGACTATCTGAAAAAATGATAAATTAAACGAGAATTTTGACCAACTGATTTTTAGAAGTTGATTGAAATAATGAATAGGAGTATTGGCTTATATATGAGCAAGTCAAACTAATTTGTTATTGAGGGATTATCTTGCTAATCCCTTTCGTGTGAACAGCTTGGGTATCATGCTGTGCGGAACATTTTTGAAAATCACGTAAGCCGTACATAACTGTGAGTCATCATATCTAATTTAATATTTAAACATTTTATAGCTAATCCCCTTCGTGTGAACAGCGTGGGTATCATGCTGTGAGGTACGTTTTTGGAAATTTACTTTATTAAAGTCTAAAATGGTAGGGGGTCAATGACCTTACTGATTTGTTGTTAAGACACTGTTTTGCTAATCCCTTTAGTGTGAACAGCTTGGGTGTCATGCTGTGAGGTACGTCTTTGGAAATTGACATTAATAAAGTGTAATATGGTTGGGGGTCAATAACCTTACTGATTTGTTGTTAAGACACTATCTTGCTAATCCCCTTCGTGTGAACAGCTTGGGTGTCACGCTGTGAGGTGCGTCTTTGGAAATTTACATTAGTAAACTGTAATATGGTAGGGGGTCAATGTCCTTACTAATTTGTTGTTAAGGCACTGTCTTGCTAATCCCCTTCGTGTGAACAGCTTGGGTATCATGCTGTGAGGTACAATTTTGAAAATCACGTAAACCGTACGTAAGTGTAAATGAGTCACCCTACCTAATTTAATATCAAAACATTACCTAACTAATCCCCTTTGAGAGAACAGCTTGGGTATCATGCTGTGAGGTACACTTTTGAAAATCACGTAAACCGTACGTAAGTGTAAATGAGTCACCCTATCTAATTTAATATCAAAACATTACCTAACTAATCCCCTTTGAGAGAACAGCTTGGGTATCATGCTGTGAGGTACGTCTTTGGAAATTTACATTATTAAAGTGCAATATGGGAATGAGTAAATGGCCTAATTTAATATTAAGGGATTAACTTGCTAATCCCCCTCGTGTGAACAGCGTGGGTATCAAGCTGTGAGGTACATCTTTGGGATTTGAGGGAAAATGGGCTATACCTAATGTTAATACATAGGTACTTCCTTTTACCCCCCCCCCCCTCTCTTGCTTAACTATTACTACTTCCTCCCCCTCACTGAAGTGCGGTCAGAACAATTATTGAGTATAGCTTTCTGGAATTTTTTTGGTTTTTTTTAAGAATCTAGTCCATGTCCCTCAACAGTGGAATATAGAAATCTATAATTGTTAAGTTTATACCTATATATTGGTATGCATTAGTCCTACCTCTACAAGAAGAACATAAGAACAAAGCAATATAAGGGCAGAAAAGCACTTCGGTTTGTTCAGACATTCTAATGAAAGCAAAAGTTTGTTCAACGGGAGGAATGAAACAGTTCAATAATTTTTGAGGATCTTGGTCGTTAGGAATCAGAACAGGTGTCAAATTCGTACAAAAGGTTTCATGGCGTCACTTGCGGAGATGCCTTTTGACAAAGCCAAACTCACAATGATGGGAAGTCGTCGCACAATGCTACTTGCCAATGCACTGTACGTTCCATTTGGAGCTATGATACTCGTCATGTACGACAAGGCATTCACGAATTGGATGAGAAAGAGAAACAAAAACTTAGAATTGAAAGTGCAGCTTTGAATTTTTAAACATAGTAGATTTTTATACAGATTTGTTTGCACAAGTTTGTTTAGTTTACATCGTGGGCGTATAGTATAATTTAGTATTTGCTAGCAATTTTTCTCAAAATTTTCCAGAATTATTACGAATTCCAATTTCTCAAGTAGGCACAGAATAGGCAGTATTTCCCCTCTAGTAAAAACAAAATGTCCGTATCAACACAAAAATCCACACACACACACACACCCATAGACATATTTTGGAAGCTAAATTTTTGTGACATTCGATATAACTAAACAAAAGGGTTGTTCGCAAAGCTAAGTATTACGTTTTTTGAAGTTTATTTCGACGTCGAAATCTAGATTCTTGAGATTAAACGCAATGAAAATACCCTAGTCGGCTTTTTCTCCCTTAACAATTTATATGGGCTGCAGCACCCCCCCCCCCCCCCTAATTAAATTGCCCCGATTTTCGTTCTAGATCAATTCGTCCGACGTTAGTTGATTTATATTTAACAAAACTTTTCTTGATGTCAACATGTGTGGATTCTTTTGGTCTCCGACTGGCTCTTCAAAATCAACACAGCGAATGAAGTGTGAAGCAATTATTGTAGATGTGTGAGTGTGTCTTTTTAGATCAAAATTTTCGCTGGACTGTTTTGTTCTAGAAATTGTTTTCAGATTTGTCGGTTTGACCTCTTTTTTACGCTTGACCTCTTGATTTTTGCGTGACCTATTCTGATTCAGAAATAAAATTTCTTGCTAAAACAAAAGCGATTGTAAGATTGGATAGTACAAGGACCCGATAGCCAAGTAGTTAATGCTGCACTCTGTTACTGCTGAGTTGGGGGGGGGGGGGTGTCTGACACCTCCTTCGGTGGAATTTTTTGCACCCAATAAAACAATTGGCTGCAGGCCCCTCTGAGTTAGTTGCTCCGTATGTTGTTCGAGAGCCATTTGCTCGAGGTTAGTCGGTTTATGTTTATCTTATTTCTTTTATTAGATATTCATTTTGAACTTACGAAATGTTGAAAATACGGAGCTCTTTGTTTTCCCTATCTGCGCAGTATGCGTTGGCTCATTGTTCTATTTTTTACGTTTTCATGGCCTGATGCAGATAAGAAAATGATTTTTTTCTAGCTATTGTATGGTCTTATCAGCGAAGGTTTCATAGTGGAAATAGTTTTAACTTCTGTGCGTTTTCTGATTTTTTGAGCAAATGTTTTAAATTGGCATATTTGTATGATTTTCTCTCGTTTGACTCTCATGTTACCTTCTCATTTCCCCCACTTTTTACATACTGTGTATTTTGTCAGGTTTGTTCAGTGGGGATAAACGCTGCTAATTAGAATCAAATAAAACGACTTAAGGAATGCTTAATAACAATTTTGAAATCAAATCAATTAAGGTTTTGGCACTAAGCTTATACTCTTAGCGTTAGAGTAAATTTGGAGCCGCATATCCGTGAAACAAAAACAGAACTACCCAAATTGTATACTTTTATTGGTTTATTTTTTAAAAACCGCTTTTTGCTTAAATTCAATTCGTTTTGCGTAAAATTTTGTTGAAGTTGCAGTTATGTCGCCTTCTATCCTAATCGTTTTGTGATTTCTGTCTTCTCGAGATATGATAGTACACTCGTTTGTAATTACTTCTATTAGTCGTTTACTAAAAAAACGGTGAATCATTTCATTTGAACTCAATCTTTCTCATTTTCAGTTTCCTTTAAAAACGCTAATTTGTTGGACGCATTCGTCAAAATTTTTGTTACGACCATACGACGTCACAATCACTTCAAATCTGATTTTAGTTCATTCGTTCATGCAGGTTCAACTGAATTGCGTACGTGAGGTAATTTTTTCGTTCTTAGTGGGGAGAGGTTTTTTGATCATTCGCTTGATTAAGTTTATGGTTACAGGTGACTAACCTCAGTCTCAAAAATGACTTCCTCACTCTGAAATTGACTTCACTTTACTTTAATTCAAAGAGATAAGGGTCAAGTGATTGCGTGTCACTCTAACTGAAGGATATAGTGATTGCGTGTCACTCTAACAGAAGGGCAGCTAAGAGAATCAGCAATAAAATGAACGTTCTTAAAAAACAAGAGCTCAGCATTTTAAAAAAGTTTCTTTTTTGTTGTGTTTCTTTTACCTTGAGAATGCGGAGCTTTTTGAGACTGCATATCTGCAAAGCTATTGCGGCTGTTCTCTGGCAATCTGCCAGCTATGTTTTAAAATTTCTCCAATGTCTCATAGAATCCAAATTTAGCCTAGTATGCAAAATTTTGACATATTTTTACTCAGAAATTCCGCTGTGGCACCATCGAAACTCGAAACTTTGCAGATTTAGATTGAGTTTTTGTATATTATGGATTGAGATGTTCTAACTGATATTTTTTGCAAAAATGGCAGTTTTTCACTGCAAAACAGTTTGGTTTGGTTTTTGGAAAAATATTAAATGCGCTTTTACAGAATACCAGACATCGTAATTTAGAGCCTTGCCTCTTTTTAAGCATAACAAATATAGAAAAAATGGTCTTCAATATCAAACGTTCAATAATTTCTGGCAACTATTTAGATAATTTCCATATCGTTGATAACTTTGGTCGCTTTTTGGGTTGTTTTTCTTGACTCAAATTATCCCAGTTTGTCCATATATGCACAAAATAAATTTTATAGATTCAGTCAACTTTGAGATGACACACAACAGTAAATACAAAATATTCATTTTGAAGTGTCAATCCCTCTTTCTATAATTGCAGAATGTTACGGCTGTCTTGGCAACCTCTAGATTTTCATTGTGATTCAACGAAATTGCCTTTGTATGAAAACCTTGTTTTAGTGTTTGTCAAAGCATAATTGATTGTGCATTAGTATCAAATTGTCTTGTAATGATATTTTTAAGCAATTAGCAAAAGTCTCAATATGATCTTTAGTCGTTTTGTTTTAATTTTTGTATCCAGAGCTTTATCCTTTCAACCATAATTGTGCCTATGCATATAGAATCAACGTTTTTTGTCGAAATTTTAGGAATTTATCTTGTCCTCATTTTCTAACAGTTTTGTACCAAAATGTGCATGTTTGGAAAAATTTATAGATAGCTTAATCGAAGAGAATCAAGTTTATATCCCATAAAATCAGTTCGGTTAATGATCAAGAAACATCTGAACATTTTCATGAAACGATCCCAGAGACATGATATTTATGCTCCAAAGATTGTCTTTGAGCATAAATTTTACAACAATCTTATGTTCCAAAGATTGTTGTAAATTTTTTTACCAATTGCACTTGAATTAACGTTGCCATTTTAAGAACATGAAATGGCGGCAGTTCCGAAATTCTTTTCATCTTTCGTTGGGCTGAAAAAGAATCCTCGTGTAATCTTTGAGAAAGGTCATTTCATAGTAGACAGAGAATTTCTTGAGAAATACCAAGGGAGTAACATTTATCTTACAAAATCAAAGGCCATATTTCTAACTGAAAGGCAAATAAAGTTGGAGATACGAACCTTTTTGACAGCAAACTTCTCATTAAAACAAATTTGATCCAATCAAAATATGACATTAGCAAACTTCGGAAATTTCAACGTCCCTGAGTTTTATTCATGATCAAACAACAAATTTAATCAATTTGAGGATGGTTTCACGAGGAAAATATTTGAAGCATCGGAAAAGGTAATCTTTAAAGCCTTGTAACATTTCGCAACTATTGACTTGAGCAAACTTCGTGAAATTTGCAGTTGGTAATCATTTTATTAGTTGATTACTGTCAAAAACCAAGCAACATTTCAAACTACTTTTTGTAAACAATCTAACCGATTTAACTGTTGTTCAAGTTCAAAGAGTTGATTAAAATCATCCTTTTTTTACAAGAATTAATTCTAGATAGTCAGTAAATTTTGCATTTTGAAATCAAAATTTTGGAGGATACATTTGAAACAATGAAAACTTCCGCATTATTTGTTGCCGTCCTTGCATGTTTACAACTTGAAGGGTTCTCGCAAGAGACTTTGTTCGAATGTCCTCAAATAGACGTGATGGAAGGATTTGAGAAGGGGAGATTCGTAACTGGAGGATGGTATGAGATTGGACACTACAGACAGATTTTCGAGGATGAAATATCATGTCTGTATTCTGAATACAAACATATCGACCAGGAAAACAGTTGTAAGTAACAATTTTATTCCACAAATATTTAGAAATTAACAGGGAAATAGACCAAGCTAGTCATTCTTCATTGGGTCATGGTCCAATCCTTATGCTTATGCAACTTCCACCGGTAGGGGGAAATGTTTGTAAACTTTATGCAACTTTTGTGTTTGGCAACTCTTGCTGATGTAGAAAAACAAATAGCGTTCTTGAAAGAAAAATTAGACAAAAAAATGCTATTGCTTTTATTGTATTCGAGTGGGAAAAAATGCAATTCGTACAGTAGCGTTTTTCAAAAAAGTATTTAGTTCGGGTGGTCAAAACTACATTTGTCCTAAGGCGTATCGTCTCCACTAGCTTGTGTTTTTTAGCATTATTTGCTGGCGATCAGGGTCTTAAACATCAACAAAAAATGGCCATAGCCCAAAAGTATGCTTGAGTCTATAGGGGGGTTTACGAAGTCGCTGAGTGAAATTTTAGTGAAAATCAAAAATTATGGTTTTAATACGGCCGATTGAGTTACTGAGTATGTTTTGAAAATTAAACATAAACAACAAAATGGATGACAATTTTCACAGCTGTCAAGATCAATTTAATTTTTCATTCTACAAAAAATTTCGATGTAATTGACGTTTCTTTCCTTTTTCCATAATTTTAAAAGTGCATTATGTGTTATGTAATAATAATTTAATTACCTCAATGCTATATAAATAACAAATTTATTTTAATAAATCAATGAAATAAAAAGCACCAAGGTGGACGGTAAATAAGCAAGTTCATGCTTTTTTGGTACCGTCCGAATATGTAACCCTTTTATTGTTCATATTTCCAGGGTTCTCAAATAGCTACACCACACCTAGATCTGTGAAGCGTGAATCAGTGTTCGTGAATGAGAACGGCATCTTAGACTGTGCAGTTGACGAGCTGACTCCGAAATACGACACGAGTGGAATTGTTCAACTGACCAGATCTTACATGGACCCGTCTGTGTTTGAGGGCATGAGGGTTATTGCAACTGATTACGACAATTACGCCGTTCTTCACGAGTGCGACTCTGATGGATTCGAAAGGATGCAAGTGCTGTGTAAGTTAAATTTTTAACTAATACCCTAATGTTATACCCCATAGTCGGAATGTGACGGTTATGTTGCAAGATCTTGTCTCGTAGGACATTTTTTACAAGAGTTTCCAAGAAAACGGGTATCTTGTAAGACTCTTGCGAGAGTATTACAAGGCAACCGCTTTTTGAAAACAGCTATATCAGCACATCTACAAGCGGTACTCGACATCGCGTAATATAATACTGCATCGGATCATCAGTACTAATAAAGATATACATTTCTACATATAGATTAAATTATAGGTTTGTATAGATATAAGTTATGTAGATTTATGATAGTTGTTTATTAAATGGTTCCTAATCACTCCTTTAGGGTGAAAGGTCTGAAATTTGACGTGAAAAAAATGCTTACAAGCCTTTATTCTGGTGCTAATAAAATGAATGCATTAGTAGTGCATTACCGAGCGCAAATGATTTTTGGTACACACATTTCACATCCTTTTATTGATAAACAAAATTTGCCTGGTGAGCCAAATTTGGGCGAGAGATTTTGATTCTTAGGACGGGGTTCTTGAATCCCATGCAAAGATCTTGCAAATTGGTACATAAGTTATGCAATTTAAGTTTCATTTCACATTGACAAATAATAAAAGATAATCGTGAAGTAATAGTGCTAGAACATGGCCCTGCAACCCCCCATATTTTATGCAAGAGTAATTTTACAATTAATGCACGATTGTTTTATTATTATTCAATGTGAATTGAGACTTGAATGCATTAAGAACGAACATGCAAGATCACTATTACCTTATGAAACTTAGTCAACAAGTCGAGAAAAAGTTTAAGAAAATTAATAATCCGTTTCATATTTTAGCGAGGACTCCTTCAATGAAAGAAGAATATGTTGAGTTCATCCAGCGTGTGATGGAGTACAAGGAATCAGACTTCAGTATGTTTGTTAGAACTGACAACTTTGGATCATGTCCTTACAGAAATGTCAAGAAAAACAACGCAGAACAGAGCGAAACAAACAGGGAACAGTTACATGAGAGGAAACAAGTTTTGTGGTGGTAATTTAGCTGAAAAGCGGACTTACAATGATCATCAAATTTATGGATTTGTTCTGGTTTTTCAACATTTCTGCTGGATAAGAGATCAATTAAAACAACAGTGGCTTTAAACTAATCATATGAATAAATATCATTCTATAGTCTGTCCCATAAAGTTGAAATAAGCGAACGTTCGAAAAACGCCAAAAACGTGCAATTGAGCATCAATGTGCTCATTTTAATGTCAACGTTTTCTCCATTAATATTTCATTCATCAATTTTTTCTACATGTTTTAAATATGAACTTTGACCTTTGAACTCTGTAACATGTGGCTTTTGAAATGTTCGGTTATTTCAACTTTATGGGACACGCTATGAATAGTTGATGACATATTTGGATCTCAGAATTTGTTGTCTTGTTCACATATTCAATGTTCATAATGAATTTTCATTTCAATATTTTGTGTATCTTCTGTATAAATACGAGTTATTATTACCACCGATCTTTTGGTCTGCTGCCAGAGAAGTGTAATGAGTTGATAATATTTTGATTTATGCTCGAGCTGGGATCACAAATGCAATTTATGCGTTGCTACTATTGCCACTTTATCTAGTTTGACAAAAATAAATTAAGAGCAGTCAACACCATTACAACGGTTAAAGACTGTTGAATCACTCAGAAATTGAACTTTAATAAAAATAGTTAACGTGCCTATCAAACACAAAAACCAAAAGACACCTGTTGGTGCAACTTCAGTGGTATGATCCGGCTTATTTAGACCAAAAACCTGTTCTTTGAGGCGCTTAGAGCTAAATATAAACATTTTGATTTAAATTTGACACTAAAATTAAACAAGAAAAATGCAATTTTAGCTCTGCTTAGTTTTTAACCTCAGTGTAGCACAACGTAGTTCATACTTTTTCTTTCAAACAAAATGTGAAGTCAATTGAAAAACAGTTGAAGAAAACGTGATTGGGAATTCTTGAAAAAATTAAAAATCAGATCTCTGTCATTTAAATTGTTGCTTTTTATCGGTTGCAAGGTTGCTTTCTAATGACATTAATACTTTTTTAAAAGTACAAGATTGCAGAGTGAAAACCGACTTTAATACATATTTTCAAACAACATAAAATATGTTCTTATTTTGGAAAAGGATACGTTACATATTAAAATAATTACGATCCGTTCCGTACATTACAGAACAAGTGCCATTACAAAATAAAATATGCAATATATGGCACCTACTCTCGGGGGTGCAAATAATATGTGCTCACTGAACTGTTGGCAGTAAATACTGAAAGCTCCAGGACTAGAAAAGTCTACTTGTACCAAATTTTTCTACGAGACCATGGAATTTTTAAATGAGCTGCTCAGGTTTTGATTTTTCTTCTATGATTTTTTTCACCTTGACTAAATGTAAATCATAAACATTAAGTAATAGTAAAACCAATCTGCTAGATTACAACCCGTCACGCGATCTCTTTACTGTTCGCGATATTCTATTTTAATATAACTTCCTCGTTAACAGTGTGAAAAATCATTTAATAGCTCAAGATTTTTTTTTATCTTCTGAAATTAAGACGGAATTAAAACTATGAACAGCAATTTAAATTTAAATTTTTTCTCAGGTAACGGCCCTTGATCTATTGAGTTTTCAATTTATAATATAGCGAAGACACAAATAAGAGTTGAAAATTTGTGTAAAGTAAGCAAAAGTTTAATTGATCGGCAGTTTGATATCAGACCGGTAAATTGATTTGTCCTGAACTTTTGCCTACTCTAAAACGTGGAGAAGAATTATTTAAAATAGCAAGTGAAGTGATGCCTTAAAATGTAAAAGTGCGTAACACAAAATAGCATCCGCTGAAAATGAGTACAAATATAACGCCAAGGAGGCTCGCTATTGTGCGATGGCACATAATGGTCCGACCTGGCTCATCCACAATAGGGTCTCAATAGTCTGCCAATTGAAGCAGAGATAGAGTGCCTCTTATGAAGCAGTTCAAATTTGATGTTTTAGTTGTGATAGATTCTTAGAAAGGAAAGGATAGACGCCTAAACAAAAGGTTTTCAAAACAGTGAGAACAAGATTTTCGTTTCACAAGAATGAGCACCCGAAAACAAAACGATTGAAATGAAATCAACTCTAATGAATTTCCAAACAAGAAAAGAAAATTTTACTTAGTGAACAGCAGGTTTTACCGCAAAACGAGAGAAACTGAGCCCTAATTAGCGCCCAGAGTCTATATGAAGAATGCCAAACAGATCAAATTCAAAAAGTGGTTATCCAAGCTATATATTCAGGCGGTAAGTGACAATTGCAGGGCTTCATATTTGCTCCTGGAACTTGTAATACCTAAGGATATCATCATTTATTATTTTACTCGATGCAGTATATCTTATATGATGCTGTAAAGTAGTTCATTTTATTTGCCCTTGATAATCCTGGTCATATTTATTCAATTTGCGTCTTGTGATCTGTTAATGATTTCCTTCTTGGTTTCCCGCCTCGTGATCAGACATGTCTGATCACGCATTCACGTTTTGCTTACAAGCATCTCAATCCATTTCTTTTCATTCTCCTAACTTTGCAATTCAAATTCATTTTAACAATTCTTTTCGTAAATCCCGCTCCGCGAGTAAGCAGTAGAAACTCAAGTCAGGATTCCGCTTCGCGAATCGCGAATTAAGTAATTTGAAGTGTACCCGCACCGCAAATAGCTACTCTAAGTAAAGAGAGTACGACAGAACTTATCAAACTATTGCTGCAGCCATCAATTCTTATGAACAAATATATGCAGAAACGAAAACAAAAAAATCCAATTAAATTGAAACATTTTATTGATAACCGAATTCAACCCAAAGTAGAATCCAAAGAATTAAAAACAAGGAGCACAAACAGGTAGGACTGATTATTAAGCAGGTATGACATCTTAATATTGAAGTAAATTTTTGAGTCAACAATTCAATAATGGAGGGTGAGCTTTTTCTAAAATCTTATCATTTTTAAAAAAAAAAGAAAGAAAAAATCACTGTCGAATGAATTTATTCAAAAGTTTCAATTTTTCTCTTTTGAGAACCAATAAGACTTGTCAGCAAAAAACAGTTGATTGGGCCAACTAAAAGGTACCAAATTTTTCAAAAACAAAACTGAAAAACAACATATAGACAAAGAGCGCAAATTTTTTAACGAAAATAGAAGGCGCCAGTTTTAAATCAAAACTAGCAACCAACTGCACGAAAAAATTAAGTAAAGGTGTGCTCATTTTTTAGGTATAAATTTTTTTACTAATGAGATTGATGGGCAGGACAACAAATATAATCAGAAAAGCCCTCAGACCTCAAAACTCATTTACATTTTCTGGAAGGACAGTCATAAAAACTATTAGCCATTAATGCAAGCCATGCATACGCTTCTCCTACGCGACACCTGCAATCAATGAGATCTTTTTTTGCTCCAACTTAACCTTATGAAAAGAACATTTAAAGCCGAAACACTAAAACTGATTACAACAGTAAAATTTACACCAAAACAATTAGTTTCAAAGTAATCAATATCATTAGATAAAAAGAGCCAATATCTAGCCTTATTAGATCTCATTAAACAACCAAAAGATCTCTCAATATTGGGATTGAGCAACACATAAATGTATGATTAAAATTTTAATGAGAACAATCAATTCAATTCAAGTAACATTAGCGATACACCATTAAAATACATTCATGGAATTTGTTTTACTCAGTAGTTTTTAATTTGTATAAAACTTTGGTAGAGTCTTTAAAAATGACTTATATGTTTAAAAAAGTCAAAAACAGTGAGAACTGTTTTCTTCATGTCACTAGAAAGAACACTTAAAAAACAGTTAATGAGAAAGACATTTTATCTAGTGAACAACTGATTTTAACAAACATTATCATCCCGAAATTGAAATCTATATCTATGCCCTTTCCAAACCCAAGTTGAAACAATAAATTATCTCAAGAAAAACTCCAATTTTTCTTAAGATTGCCTGGACTCTCATTACTCTCAATTAGATTCTACGAGTTCAAATTAAATATGAAAGTGACTTCAGAATAAAACATCTGGACTCCTATCTAAATCCAAAATGAGTGAAGTATTTAAGGCCTTGTAATTTACCACACACTTTTTCTTGCAAGGTAGCTATCAAATGATATAAACCCACATATTTGAGAATAGACAAAAAAGAGAACAAAAAAACTAGAATTTTTTTTAAAATGTGATGTTTAAGTTTGAAAATCAGAAAAAATTTGAGAAAATTCCAAAAATTAAGTTTACTGAAAGTAAACGCACAGACTTGAGTATGAAACCGCTACAACGTTTATTTAATGGTTCTAATTTACAGGTCGACAAAGCACTGGCTCTTAATTTCATTTGCTCAGAAATTTGCATTCCTTGAAAAAATGGGTTTGAAATCAATGAGAATAATTAGTCGGTCCAATTGTAAACAAAAACTTTAACCAGCAATTGAATAAGAAACCAAACATAGATAGAAACTTCAAAGTTTTACGAAATAACATGGCGTCCTTTTGAATTCTCTATCTATATCTATATTTAGCTAGCCATTGAAATGAAAACTTTAAATTCAGATATAACTCATTTTTGTCTGATGGAAAAATTGAAAAACAGTTTCGACTAGCAAGACATCGAAAAGAAAATTCAGAAGAACTACAACAAGGAACAAATAATTAATTATTTAAATTTCGTTCAATTAAAATTTTTAGTCTTCAAGTCAACAAAATCAAACGTTCTGCAGACCAACTTATTTTCAACCGCGAAATAAATGCATCGTCTTTTTTATAGTTTTCCAGAAAGGCACAAAAAAAATTCTTGTAGCGGCAAGATTAAAAACAATTAAAGCCTCTATGAACCAAAATTTTCCGATCAAAATCCAAACTGGTTTTGTTCTAAAAATCAACGATGAGACAAATATGGACGAGTAAATATGGATGTTTCATCAAAGTCACTGAAAGCTGTACATATGGAAAATGTTGAGATAATTTTGCCAAAATTAAGTTTTTTTTAAAAAGTCCAGAATTGTGAACATTTGTGTGAAGAGTGAAATGTTATCAAAGACTTTATTTAAACGTTAACATCTCGAAAAACACGAAATTTTGAATTTTTTAAAATTTCCCACTCTACACTGGACGAACTTTCTAGTGACGCAAATCACAACTCTGTAGGATAAATATATTGATCGGTCAAAATTGACTAAAAAAATTGCACAACCAGGTTTTGTTGTGCAAACCTAGATCGCTCTGATCAGACCATTTCCCAGATTTTGCCCTCTGCTCAGACCATCGGGCGACGTAACAAATCGTGCGACCCAAAAGACCTCTGATCAGTTCATCGTGCGACTCACATCCTTCTGATCAGACAATCATGCGACCCACAAACATCGTGCGACTTTCGTGCGACCCAACATTTTGTGCGACTTTAGTGCGGCCAACGCTCCCTCTGATCAGACCATCCTCCAAACTTTGTCCTATGATCAGACTTTTCCTGAATTCATGTTACAACCAGCTGTGTTTAAATTATTGAAATCAAACTCATACTAATCAACTCAAATATTATTAAGATATTATATCTTGTTAAGGATAGGACAAAACTAATTGATTAAATTATAAACAAAAAAAGTCATTTTGAAGTGCCTGCAACTTTTCTTTCGACTCATCAAAAACAGTCGTAATAAGACTGTAGTCGAATGCAAATCGTCAGTTAATGCTCTGTGGTCAGTTTTTGGGGCAACTTATATCCAGACTCTGGCCTCTGATCAGACCGTAGTGCCTTCATTGTTCAGACTGTCATGCGACCTATAATCAGACTGTGAGGCAACTTTGCCCTCTGGTCAGACCTTTATGCGACCATTTTCCAGACGTTTTCCCAGACTTTGCCCCCGATCAGACCATAGTGCGACTCTTGTCCAGATCACCGTGCGACTCAAACGTTTGCCAGATCATGTAATTTGGGCACAACTAAGCCTGGGCATAGATCTACCTCCCACAAGTGGGGTCGGAGCATATATATTTCACAGGGGTCTGAAGTACTCACATAAAAATATATAAAATAAATTCATTGTATTGAAGGTCTTATTTATCAGCTTCAAATTGGACAGTATTTGTTCACAAATTGAAAAGAATGAGAACTGAAAATCTGAACAATTACATCACTATGAATTCTGCTTGAAAAACGCACACTTTACGAAACCATCCACTAATTATGCATATTAAATGCATTCCAAATTAATTGAATTGATATATAAATTGAAATTCATCTCAATAAGTTTGAAAGCTTTACTCAATATTGAATACAATGTAAGACGGGCAGAGATGCATGTTATGCCAGGGAAAGGAAACTTGAATTATCTTGTTGAAATTTTGATAGGATTTTTGGTTAGAAACGTCACGATATGCACAAAGATATCGCGGCATTTCATGAAGTTTGCTAGTTTATTAAGATCTTATCAAGACGTCATGACTACCTTATCAAAAGCATGTATAAAAGACACTCTATAAATGACATGTAAGTTTTTATCATTAAACGTTAGCTTAGCAAGATATTGGTAAGATATGCAAAGTTTTGTCAATGAAATCAAGTTTTTGCTGGTCCAAGTTTCATTTCACTGGGAAATCACACATAGTTAGCATCACACCGCCAATTAGAAAAAAAATGATTTGGCTGTTTTTAGCTTAATCATTAAATCCGATAAAATCAACAACGGTTATCCTTTTAAAGTAATATGTATTTTCCATTTTGTGCTAAAATAGTGCCAAAGAGTCTCTCTTCACAGGGACGCAAAAAGCATTACTATAATAGGTCGATTCATTTACAGATTAATTACAGAGAATTATGTGAAGTTTTGATGCTCGGTAAGTTAGCCAACCTCGCATTATGTATCAACTTTAAAAAAACTTTTCGTGATATACTTCTTTTAGCAACGCAAGATCTGATGAAGCAAAAAACTTTCTTTTCCAGGAAAAAAGTCTGCTTGTATTTGGCGGAAAAAGCACTAAAAAATTGGAGTTTACCTAATTTTACGAATTAATTGAATTTTTAAACTATTTGACGGTGTAATGTGCATACGCAATTATAGCACTTTGCGAGCAGTTTACATTTTAATTATGAATGCTGCTCAATCCAAATCCGATTCCAAAATAAAAGATGTTCCAAATCAGGAATAAACTCGGGAAAACCTTCTTGGAAATTCCATCAAAGTCTTTCCATTGGGCTGGCTTCTTGGCAACCTTTTCCTCAGTTGGGCCCGACTCTGGAGAGTTGTTCACATTGTCACTTGGTGTGGCGGGTTCAGACGGGTGAACGAAATTGTATTGGACGGTGGTTCTCTTCTCTAACACTGCTTGCTGCTTCTTTTCTTTTTTCAGTTTCTTAGCGGAGCTGTCGGCGTTGACCATTGCAAACTCGATTAGGGCTCCGAAGACAAAGAAGAAGTTGACAATCATGTAGATGTCGCCCAATTTCAAATCGGCGATCGATGGAAATCTATGAAAATATTAAATTTTCAATTTCTTTGAAAAAACTCATTTACCTGTAAGATTTCATCTTATAGAATACAGTTTCCTGATAAAGAGAAAAATGTAGAGCTGCAACTCTTTATAATATGATAAAAAAAATTAAGGAATTTCTTGGTAATATTATAATTGGGAGCCTTTTTCGACCAATAGTGTAATCAAATTCTGTCCGCTTTGAAATTTTGTATGGTTCCGAATGAAGCAGTTTTCAACTGTTTCCACGCTTAGAAAAAACGTTAATCAACGTCCGCAACAGTAATCAACAAAACAATTTCCTACTAAATTTTACCAATTTTGTACGATGCCCCTGTTGACCAGACCGATCAAAAACGTTCAAATTAGTGTGGGAAATGACAGTTTTTGATCGGTAATTTTAGGAAATGAGTGTTTTTGATTGTTTGCGATCGTTTTTGATCGGTAAATCTAGGAAATGATTAATTTTGACCGTTTTTAGGAGATTATCCCTTCTGATAGTTTGTTTAGGAATATACCGTTTTTGAAAGTTTTTGACAGTTTTTATGTTTGATATCAACGCACGCAAAAGTCCGCGTACAAATTTACCACTAGGGTTATGTAATACTAGTTAAGATGCATCAATCAAGGTTAACCCTTTTTAACTGGTTTTTTGTTTAATTGATCTGAGACGAAGTTTGTAGCAATTATATAAGTCCTGTGATCTTTTCTTTTTATGCGATATTTCGCTTGACTAAATTTGCGTCCAACCAATTCGACTTTTTGTACTGAAAAACGGGCATTAAGAGCCCTTAGGTAATCTATTAGAGCCTTATTGTTCCAACCCACATGTGGGGGGAGGAACTATATACTCAAATGGGTTTTTTTGTTCAGTCAATTTCGGCCGATCGATATAATAATCGTAGAGAGTTGTCAGTGGTATCATTAGAAAGCCAGTCCAGTGTAGAATATGGAATTAAGAAGATTTTTTCAATTTTCGTTTTTTATAGGGAGTGATCGAAATTTAAAGTTTTGTGAATATTAGACGTATTTCAGCTGCTTTTATTCACATTTTGGCCAAACTTTCGACAATTTTGACCAAATTTTCGTCAATTTTGCTAAAATATATTAAAATTGTTAACTGTAGTGTTACGGATTTTATCTCCAAAGATAGAGAAGGGTTGCTGAATTGATCGATACGAGTTTTTTGGCTAGAATTTAAGCTAAAATTTTTAAAATTCAGACTTTTTTCGTCAAAAATGGGGCGAAATTTGCCTTCTTTTCAGCTCACTTGCTTTAAATTTGCTGGAACTAGACAGATTAAAATTGCGGTTAGATTCCTTTTCAACTCAAAAAAGAGCTAGTTGTACTCCCGCTGGCTTTAAGAGTCTTCTGGAATTATAATTTTGCAAATTTTTTGCAAAAACTGACAATTTATCGTCAATTTTGACCCAATTTTTGTCAATTTTGCTAAAATATGTTAAAATTGTTAACTGTAGTGTTATAGATTTCGTCTCTAAAGATAGAGGAGGGTTGTTGAATTGTTCGATACGAGTTCATTGGCTAGAATTTATGCTAAAATTTTCAAAACTCAGACTCTTTTTCTTCAAAAATGGGACGAAATTTGCTTTTTTTAGTACACTTGCTTTAAATATGCTGGAAGTAGACACTTTAAAACTACGACCAGATTTTTTTGCAAATTTAAACTCAATAATTATACAAAATGTAATATTTATTTTTTGCAAACTGTAAAATTCAGTACAATATTGGTCTATTTCGCAACCATTTCAACCATTGAGTGTTTTGCTTGACGCGCAGCAACATCGGGTCTTATCTTGATCTCACTATGGATCCTTATGATAAAAACTGTTTAGATTTTATTGGCGCGGAGCTTTTTTTCAAAATATTTCCGCTATGTAAATGTTTTTTATGTAAATTACAGAAAAGATTGCCAAATCAGGTCTGAATTAAAAGGCAGATACTTTTTACAGTAAACGAGACCCAACAAAATTGTATTCTGGAGTCAAGCTCATGGTTTATATGGCTGTGACGAACGTTTCTCGTAAAAATTATATGGACTTCTTTTGTTTTCCTTTCAGTTTTATACTGTTCGTAGCCCAATGACTTAGTGTCTCCAATCAAAGATCCAGTTAGGTTTTAGAATGTATAAAAGAAACTATACATTTTTTTTCTGTTATTATCTAATGTCTGTTATGAATTTTAATGTATTTGTTTTGGGAAAATATCGGTGGATTTTTGAAGTTTGCCACTTTTTCATCATATTTCTGTCAACTTCGGGCGTAGTTCCAGTAAAATGAGGCGGAAACCAAAACCTGTGAGTTATAAATTAATGTCAGTAACGGATTAATTTTCAAATGATAGTTTCTTTATTTTGGTAATACGCGTTTTCAGTTTTTCCTTTATTTTTGTTCATATATGCATATTTTATGAGTTCATTTTGTTTCCTTGTCGAATTATCATATTATTGACAAGAAAAATTAAGGGAAAACATTGTAGGAAAAATGCACAAAGTTGTAAAAAAAAGCTGCATCTGGACATGTTAATTGTTTTTGCTGAATAGTTTATGCTTTTTGGGTGGAGACACAGTTATCTCGCAATACTTTGTGGGTTGTTTTTGGATTTTGCCTGTGTTTGTCTTCCTTTCCCTTGTTGTGCGCCATATACCCAATGGCGATAGATCTTAATTGCTTCCTCAAGACTTATAACTCAACCTAGTTAAAGATTTTAATTAATAGCTGTTTGTTTTAATGACTTTCAATTTAAAATAAAAAAAGATTTCATCTGTCTCTGTTTTGCTTTGATTTTTGTCACCATGTAACTCAATCTGACTCCTTTGAAGTCCCAATTATTTTTCGTTGATTCAATCATTTTTTGCGCTTGATTATTTGTGGTGACTGAATTCTTCGACCATTAAGTTTCATAAAAAGTGATCGAGTGTTCATATATTGTTCAATTTTTTTGGGTTTCTTTTTGTTGTCATGTCTAAGAAATCTTTTTATAGGGAAGAATCGTTGATGTTAAGATGAAGGTGAAACGAAGAGTTAGATTTCTTGCAGTTAACATCTTATAGTTATAGTGCCTTCAACGGTGTCATGTCGTAAAATTGTTTAAAGTTTTGTCTTCTTTTTAGATTTGTTTTTTGTGGGCTCGTGACATTTTCTCAGTATTGACAGGCCCATATGTCTCCCTGAGGTGTTGAAATTTAATCCATTGCTTTTTGTTGTTATCCTTAGTCTGCTATGACTTTTGAAAATATTTGTTTTCAAAAATATATTTGAGGTTTTGAGCTTATAGGTCTTTTTAAATTAGTTTTTCGGTCGATTTTTAGATCAGTCCGTGTAATCAATGACCACAACCCGTTTCCATTGAGCTATAACTTAATCTTCAGAAAAATTTTAGATTGAAACATTTGTTTCTCGGCTTGATAAATAATATTACTACGAGATTTTAAAAAATGTTATATTTTTTATATATTTGTACGTTTCAAAGGATTTTTGGATTCTTTTTAAATCTTAACAAAAATCGTTAATCCCATTTGCTTTGAATTTTTGCGCAAATGAACATTGGACAATAAGATGTCTCAATTGTTTCCTATGTAAATATAAATGAACGTTTTAGTGGTTTCAGTTGATATATAATGACATTAATAACTGTGAAATTGTTTTTAAAAATGAAAGTATTTTCGAACTTCGCACCTACTTGCTCTTTTTTTTCGACATGTTAACCAGTCGCATTGATGACAGGTCTCAAATCTTTTCTAATGAAGTATAGGTTAAATTGTTTGGTTTTTTTATCTGATGAGAGTTTGATTTTGTTATGATTTTTTTTTATCATGGACATCGAGTTTTAGTCATAAAAATTGTTTGTTGTTTAGTTTTTATTATTGTCCTTTCTAGTAGTCCTATTATCAATAACTTTCTTTGGCCCTTTAGCGTGGCGTTATTGTATTTGATTGGTTGTTTTTTGAACGATGTGTATGTTATTGAAAGTTTTCCATCTCTTCATCATTTGGTAGCCAGTTATGTCAAGAATTTGGACGAGCGGGGTCGGAACATTTTGTGCGTACGCACATTACCGAGCCGCCTTGTAGTTTACTAGATTCTAAGTATACAATTCAACAAAACTGTTTTGGAGACGTAAATCCATGGACACCTCGACGGTGTTTGCTATGAAAACTCTTAAAATTGCATAACTTCTCGACCCATATTTCGTATAATTACAAAAATACAAACTAAACAAAGTGTAAAACTGATTACAAAAATTCAAAACGGCCAATATTTACAAAAATTTGAAAATTTTGGAAAAATAAGTGATAATCTGGCGAACACGTTTCAAATACCGTGATAACGATTGTGACATCTTGAACTGTTTACTGCACAATGCCAACTAAGAAGACGCTACATTAAACGGAAAAGCTTAGCTCCGAATTTTTTAACAGCACACCTTCAACTCAGGTATAACCATTGTGATAGTTACCGTCATAAAACATTTCGATCGAAATGACTTTCAATTGCACTGAAAAATTGACTATATTAAAAAAGGTCCAGGATAGTAAAGCAGGCAACAAATAATGTCCAAAAAATTATATCAGCGAAGTTTAAATTATGTACAGTAAAATTTCTAACTTTGTTTTCTGAGTCTGTCTTAAAAAATTATTCTGTTTGTCTGCAGGACACTTTACCGATCATACCTTTACCGTTCGTATGTCGTCTACCGCTTATTGCCCTCTACAAGCACTTTTGCTATTTTCGGACGGTAGAAGTGTACTGCATTTTTTAAAGCGTACGCTAAATCCGCTCTATATATTTTAGGGTATTATCTCAGAAAAATTGTTCTAATAAATTTTTTTTGGCTAAAATAACTGTCAAAATTGTCAAACTGTCACACTGTAACGATTTTTTTATTTAGTTAGCTAGTAGCTCTAGGAATAATAACTTCAAATTATTTAAGTAATATCCTGAATTAATTTTTTAATATTTTGAGGGTTTTTAGAAGATGATTTTTTCGTTTTTGGAAAAAAATCTAAAACAGCAAGAATCATAAAAACGCAAATTGAATGTTATGTAACAATCAGTTTCAGTATACAAAATTTAACATTGGCTTTTTTTATGCTAAAAAATACATATCACAGAATTTATTAAAGCTAAACGGATCAAATCAAGCAAAGCTAGAGGAATACTTTTTGAAGGAAGGTGTCAATTTTTATCTGATTTGAAAACTGGTTGAAGATTGACAACTGTTGCTTACGTTTTTATATTACAAGACAAATGTCACTATGAATTATGCTCGATGCTTATTGGTACTTGAGGATAATTGTACAATTTGATGAGATGTCAGAATACACTTTATCAGAATACATGTTGACTTTGAGAGGCCATAACTTCGCCAAAACATAAAAATTACGTAATATTAAAATTAAATAGCGAATTATAAGTCCGACTGAAATACGGTTAAATAAGTATCAAGCAAATTTCCAATGAAGAAAAAGTGTGTATTTGTAAAACAGAAGTGCATCAGTATAACTAAGATTGAAATCAGCTTGATTTGTCATGAAGTGCAGGAAAGAGAATAGACAAAAAAGATAAAAATCCATGCCGACAAAGAAGTAGTGTATTTGTGCTATCAATTTTATTTTTAGAATTGATAGAAGTGTACGTAAAATCGGTACACAAAAATACTATATTCCATGCAAGAGTTTTCAAAAAAGCTGTAAAGCTGTGATATAGGTAGCAAAATTGGTTCAGAAGAATCTGCAAAAAACTTCCAGCTTGAGATGCCAAAAGCCTATTTGATCACTTTCCAAGAAAGGCTGAGCATGTGACGCAGAAATGTTCACCATCAAAATAAGCCTTTCTATTCCAAAAAACCTTAGAGCTATATTTGAAAAACTTAGCGCTTTCATTAACTTTTAATTTCAAGTCACAAGTTGAGAAGCTAGCCTTTTCACAAGTTTTAAATATCAAAAATCGCTGGTCAACAACCGGGAACATGTTCATAATATTTGTGTAGATATGTGCAACACCAAATTTTGATTGTATTTGAATGCAACATCTTGCAAAAAATTGTGGCCTTACATGCCTAAAAAACTTATTGTTCCGACCCAATTTAGTGGGGGAGGAACTATATACTCAAATGGTTTTTTTTTGTTAAGTCGACTTTTGCCAATCGATATAGGATTGTGAGTGATACCATTAGAAGGCTTGTAGAGCGCAGAAATTCAAAGTGAAACATTTTTTTTTTGAATTTCATTTTTTCTAAGGAGTTGCGGAGGTTTAAAAATGTGTGAACGCTACCCGAATTGCCGTTGTTTTTTCACAATTTTTGTAATTTTTGCATAAATTTTGATCAATTTTTGCTGAAATATGATAAATTGTTAACGATAGTCTAACTAGTTTTAAATTTAAAGATAGAAGAGATTTGGTGAATTGATTGAACCATGTATTTTTGCAAAAAATCTCAGCTAAAATGTCGAAAATACAGCTTTCTTTCTTCTTTTTATAAAAAAGCATCAAATATAAATTTTGGCCGAGTTTGTCCTGTTTTACGGGTGGCGCGGTCATAAAACTGATACATCTATTCAGATTTTGTCTAGTTCTACCTCCGGTTTCTCAGAAAGTTTTCTGGAATTAACATTTTTGCGGTCTTTCGCTAATGAAAACCGATGTTTATAAAACAAAACTCAAAATATTTTATATGGTATTAAGACTTTGGTTGCCAGAAAACCTATAGAGAAGTAGTAATTGAGTGCATCTGTGTTCTTGACAGTCGCGCGGCAATAGCAATTCCGTTCTGGCTCACAGCGTTGATTTTTGCTATGAAAAAGGATTCGGTTTGTATTTTGGGTCTGTCTTCAATTTATTTCTGCATTTCTTTCAAGGTATTTACAAGAAGATTTTTTTCATATGTATGTTCAATTAAAAACACCTTCCATTATGCTCCAATAATGTCCAATGAAGTAATATTTCGTTTCATCACAAACGCTCGTGGTTTGCATGGCTCCGATAAACTCCTTCTGTAAACTTCAAAGAAATCATAAGACTTACCAGAACTTGATGTTTTTTTAATTCTTTTAGGAAGGTCTAGTTATGCAAATGTCTGAATCGGTAATTAAAACGCTACTAAAGAAAATATCTAGAGCTTCCAGTCGATACTTAATGCATCTTTTGGTAATATAAATAGGTAAGTAACCAAAATTCATCAATTATTTTGATAAAAAAGTTTTTTTGGACAAATTAGCTATTTCGTTAACATTTTGCCTTTTGTTTTTAAAAGCAAAACAGGAAGAAGAAAATTAGTTTTGTCTGGTTGTGGAATTTTACTTGGATTGTATTTTGGTGATGTATATAATTTTTTTGAAGTTCTTTTGCTTTTTCTTTTTAAAAATAATTACTGACGAGAATGAATCCAATTCAAACCTCAATTATAAAGAAGACAAATTTATGGGCAAGGCCAATGAAAGTACCTTACAATTTCATTAAAAAGCATACGTTAGATTGTCCTCAGCACCTTTTGTAAAAAAAAAACATTTATGAAAACTCAAATTCTGTCTCTATTCAGTGTTAATGTGTGGTATTTTGACCTAGTTTTACTAAAGAAACATACAATAGACTTCAAAAAATCACCATTTAAACTGTCCACCGTTCTTCAAAAGGAAACTTACGGTTGTATTGTCCTGATAAAAAACAATTGTTTTCAAATGAAAAATAATGGCTGTTTTTTTATTATTTGCAACTTTCAATCTTATTTCAAACTCGTTTTTGCGTAGTCTCAATACAGCAAGAGGTCGCAATCTTTCAATCGAAAACTAATATGGACGTCATTGCTGCTTTTTTGTTAAAACAAACTTTGCATTGATAATACGAGTTTCACCTTTTTTTTATTTTTCTCCAATTGCCAATTTTGGAGGTTCATTTTTGCTGTCCTGTCCGATCAGCCCATTAATGACACATTAAATACAAAATGCATGTCGCATTAATATTTTTGGGGGAAACCGCGTTTACTTACATTCAGCATATTTAGTGAATAGTTTGTTATATTATAGGCTTCAACACCTTTTTTCGCAAAATTGAATTGAGTTTTGCCTTCATTTTTTTGTAGTCCATTAACAATCTGGACATTGGCAGGTTGCTATGGTTTTGTATGATGGTTTAAATAAAGTCGTCCAATGATTTCAGATGATAGCTAATGGCTCCGTGAAAGTATAAACGTATTTTCTTTATTGGGACTTTTTTTGTTTTCTGTCTGCTTGTTATTTATTTGCAATAAAGACGGGTTTTTTTCTGAAATGAAATTTACTGTGTTAAGTTTATTTTTTATGTGGAACTATTTTAGCTTCTTCATTTTGGTTTTTCAAAAATGGTCGTAAATAATGCTTTCTGTTTTTATTTGAATTTGTTGTTTGTCTTGTCTCTTACTCTGCTTAATGTCAGGTATCACAAGCTTTCTGATGTCTTTTAATTTGTTTATTGGTTTAAACTATTTTTAAATAGAGATACCAATTATTTTTGAAAATTGAGCGGTAAATCTTTCTATCACTTCCTCATTTGGTGGACAATTAAATCAAAAACGTGGTTCAGCGGTGTCGGAACATCATGTGCGAACGCAGATTAAGGAACCTCTTTGTATGAGTTTAATATTACAACCAATAGGTAGCTCTTTTGTAGTTCCTACCAACTATTTAAGTTTCTATGATCACCATTGAAAGTAGCCTCCTATAACAGAAGTTTTAAGTTTTCAAAAATTCTTTTGCTGGATATAAATAGACAATGAGAAACAGTGAGAAATGATTGGTAGAAGGAAACAAAATAAAACACAATAGGAAGCTTAAAGTAGTCTATAACAGTTCTGCTGGACAGAAAATTAATTGTTTTTACATTAATATCAATGAAAAGTTGGTAAAAAATTTTGCCTGACGAACGGACATTGCATACAACTACCATTCGTAGAACTTCATTGTAATTGACACTTTGCAGCAAACATAAAACGGTAAAAAAAGAGTCGCTTGACCTAATTCGATAACATGCATAATTCCAATGTACAAAATGATTGGAACAAAGGTCAACTTTCAGAAAAGGTTAATGGACAAAATCTCACTTGTTTTTTGATAGTTCGTTCCATGTTATGATTGCTTTCAAAATGAGGAAAAAAAGCGTTTTTAATACAGAAAAAATAATTATGAAACTTTTTTGCTTTCAAAACTTAAAAAATGGAGTTCTCAGTATTTCAGCGACTCAACACTTTCACCTATATCATTTTAACTAATTTTTTTTCATGATAATTATTTTATCATTATATTTTGATGATATTTTTGAAAGTTGCTGTTATTCAAAATGTAAGAAGACCCGTTCTAACAATCGAAGCTAGAGAGACAAAATTTTACTAAGTCTTACTTGTCAGTCCGGTTTTGGAATGCATTTTCCAAATTCAATCTGAAAAAAAAACTATTCTTATATGTACATTTCAACGTGTTTTTTCCCGTTACTTCAACTTATCATAATTAGTTTTTCTGAAGCCAAGCTTGCTTTATGTCTGGTTAAGAGTGAAACGCTATAAAGTAAAATCTTACAAGATTCATGTGCTTTAATAGTAATCTCTTGTGATCTTGCAATATTATATGTATATATGTTCTCAACTTCATTCGGATACAGGCATCAAACTCTCCAGGAGAGCTATAGAAACAGAATCAGTTTACTAGAGCGTGATGATATTGATTTGAACGAAGTTAAGTTTCTCATTGCAAGCGAAAGGAAGAATGCAGAAAAATGCAGAACATTTCAAGTAAAGCCAGTAAAATAGAAAGCAAAACTGAATATAACTCTAATTTTAAACAGCATTTTGATTAATGATATTAATGATCAGAAAAAATTGAGAACAATACCAGATAAGTTCAAACAACTGACAGGACGCCCTAGTTTAATTGTTTCGACCCAACTTTTAGTGGGGGGGGGAGGAACTATATACTCAACTGGGTTTTTTACAATTGAAAGAATTTGAATTGTATTGTGGCGCTGTCTTTTTTTAAGACCTGTTCACACATTATGACGATTTTTGAAGGCAAATTAGAGTAGTGATTTTGGTCACGTCGAAACAGGAAATGGAGCGAAAAAACAAGTGGTTTTGCTGCCTGAAATTTTACACTCTAATTTTAAAGTAGAGTGAGAAAATGGTGTTTGAACAAAAATTTGGTTTCTCGGTAGTGGTTTTTTGTTCACATGCGGCAATTTCACTCTGATTTTTACTGTTTTTTCGATTTTTTGGATCGGATTTTTTTCTAAATGGTTTTTTTTCAATCCATTCACAGATCATTCCAGGCTTTGTTTTTTGTTGGAAATAAACTTTCATTTCTCGCTAGTGGTTTTGTTCACATGCGGCATTTTGACATTGATTTTTTGTTTTTTTTTCTCACTTTTTGATCTTACTTTTTTTTTCAAAAATTGGTTTTCTTTATTCACTCATAGTCCATTGTAGGTCAAATTTTTCTGTTTAGTCAATGAAAATTCTTTGAAATTTACGTCAGGACTTGTCCTGCTATGTTTTTTAAGATCTGTTCACACATTTTCATGTTTTTTGAAGTCAATTTGGAGTAGTGATTTCGGTCACGCTGAAACAGGAAGAGAAACGAAAACGCGAGTGTTTTCGCATTGTGAAATTTTTCACTCTAATTTTAAAGTAGAGTGAGAAAACGGTGTATGGACAAAAGTTCGCTTTCTCTCGAGTGGTTTTTTGTTCATATGCGGCATTTTGACTTTGGCTTTTAATTATTTTTGCTTTTTTGATCGGTTTTTTTCTAAATGGTTTTTCCAATCAATTCATAATCCGCTCTTGGCCCAGTTTTCTGTTTATTAAACAAAAACTTTTTGAATTATACGTAAGGACTTGTCCTGCTGTTTTTTTTTGTTCAGACAATTTTGGCCGATCGATAGATTCATTGTAGAGAGTTGTGTGTGTTATCATTAGAAAGCCCGTCCAGCATAGAAGACGGAATTAAAATATTTTTCTTATTTTCGGTTTTTACAGGGAGTTATTGAGGTTTGAACTTTTGAGAAAAATAGAGTGAATTCGGTTGTTTTTATTCACATTTTCCATAATTTTTGACCAAATTTTCGTTGTTTTGCTAAAATATGTTGAAAATGTTAACGATAGTGTTATTGCACTTATCCTAAAGATCAAAGAGGGTTGCTGAATTGTTCGGTTTAAGCTTTTTGGCTATACTTACTGCTAAATTTTTCAAAAATCAGACCTTTTTACGTCAAAAATGTGACAAAAGGTGCGTTTTTGGCCCGTTTCAAATGAATTTGCTGGAAGTAACCTTAAAAATGCAGCCATAACAATCAAAAGCTTGAAAAAAGAGCTAGTTGAACTCCCGCTAGTCTTCAGAATTTATCATTTTGCGCAATTTTTTTTATCAGATTTTCGCAAACTTAATCTCGATAATTAAACGGAATGCAGTATTTATTTTTGATATACTGCAAAATTTTTATTTGAAAATTGATCAATTTTGCAACCATTTGAACAACTCAGCATCGTAGTAGCCGCGCAGCAATATGAGGGCTGACATTGATATCACCATGGAACGTACGGTAAAAAAAAATTTGAGAATTTAATGTGGCGCGGCCTTTTTAAAAAATATGTTTTTGCATATAGTTTCTTATGCATATTACTGACAAAAAATTTCATTTTAGGACTAATTTTGACGGATACTGTATACACCAAAAGAGGACCGAAGACCATATTGTACGGTCTCAGGGTAAAGCTCGTGTTTTTCGTGGATCTGACCAATTGCTTTCGTAAAATTTTGTGGATTTCTTATGTTCCTTATTCCTTTTTTATAGCTTTTGTAGTCCAATGACTTACTCATCGCAATCAATGATACAATGGGCTTCTTGGGATGTATATTTGAACCAGGCACTGCTTTCAGTTGTTATCTAATGTCTTATACGACTTTGAATTCATTTGTTATAGGAAAATTTTGCCGAATCTTTGAAGTTTGCCATTATTTTCTTTCATTTCTCTCAGCTTCGAGAGTAGTCTCATGAAAAAGAAGCAAACTTTATTTCCAATTAGCTAAGTAATTAATGTCTGTAACGGTTTTGTATTTAAATAATGAATACTTGGTTTCGACACTACGAGTTTCAATTTTTTTTTCAGCATAATTGCAGATTTTTTTGGATCACTTTAATTCGTTGTCGAATTATCACATTTTTAACAGGTCCAATTGAAAATGAACAAGGTTGAAAAACTGAATACTTTAAAGAATGATGTTATTGAATATATTGCGCTTTTGGTCTGAGACAATGTTCTACCGAAAAATTTAGTGACTTTTTTGTGTATGCTTGTCTTTCATTTCGTTGTTGTACGACATATACCTGATAATGATAGTTCTCAATTTCTTCACCAAAACTTATAACAACCTGTTTAAACCTTTCAATTGCTTCCCCAGGACGTATAACAACCCATTTCCAACTTTCAGTATATAGCTATTTCTTTTATTGACTTTCAAATTAATTTAAAAAGATTTTTTCAACTGGTTCCTTTCGGCTTGTATTTTTTTCACCATGTAACCCAGTCTCACTAATAAAAAATCTCAATTACTTTTGTTGATTTAATTTTTTTTGGGGGGTTGGTTAAATGTTTTGACTGATTGCTTGAACCATTTATTTCCATAAAAAATTTTCGAGATTTATCTACTGTTTAGTTTTTAGGTTTTGCGTTGTTATATTTTTGTAATCCTTTTATTGGGGAAAATTTTTTGCTATTCAGTTGAGAACTAAGTGACGATTTAGAACTCTTGTAGATAACATTTTATAAAAGTAGTGCTTTGAGTTTTGTAGTGTAAAATTGCTTGTGAAGTTTTGGCGTCTTCCTGTTTTTGTTATTTTGTAGTCTCGTGACTTAGTCTCATTAATGACAAGCCCCATTGTCTTTCTGGGGTGTTGCACGTTAATTGATCTTTTTTTCTGAAATCTGATTTCTAGTATAAAATTTGAAAAAAAAAATGTTTTTTCAAATTTTTGAAAAAAAATGGAATTTTGAGCTTCACCTTTTATAAAAAAAAAAATTTTTTTTTTGGTCGATTTGTAGGCTAGTCTCTGAAAAGACAGGTCACAACCCGTTTCTAGTGAGCTATTATATAGTTACTAACGGTTTTTTTTTCAAATCAATTATTTCTCGGCTTTGTTGCTACAAAATTTTACAACATGATTGAGATTTTTATATATTTGTAGATTTTAAAGGATTTCTGTTTTCTTTTAAAATTATGAAGCTAATGGTAGGTCCCATTGTCTTTTAAATATTGCGCAATTGAGCATTTTTTTGCTCTTAGTCAGAAGTTTATGGCTTCAGTTTAACGGTTTCAGTGCAATTCAGTGCAAAGTTTAGTTTTGCCGGTATTTGTCTTTCTTGTTGTAGTCGTAGGACGTACATTGGATAGCGACAGGTCTTAATTGCTTCCCATAGAGATATAAATGGATTTTTTCCTGACTTCAATTGATAACTAATCATAATAATCAATTTTGAAATCAATTGTTTTGCAAAAGTGAAAACGTATTTCTGAACTTTGTTCGTTTTTACTCTGTTTGTCGACCTGTTACCCAGTTGCATTGAGAACAGGTCCCATATCTTTTCAATTGAAGTATAGGTTTTGTTGTTTTGTTAGGTTTTATCTGATGAAAGGTTTATTTTTGTTTTAATTTTTTCAAAAATATAGACATCGAGTTTTGGTCGTACTTAATGTTTATTATTTAAATTTTATCATTGTCTTTTCCATTAGACCTATTAACAACAAGTTTTATCGGCCCTCTAGCGCTGCCTTATTGTATTCGAGTAGAAGTTTATTGAGCGATATGTATTTTTTGAAGTTTTTCTATCTGTTCATCATTTGGTAGCCACTTAAGTCAAGAATGTGGATGAGCGGGGTCGGAACATTATGTGCATACGCACAATACCGAGCCTCCTTGTTTACTTAATATTTGATAATTATTCTCTGAAAAACTTTTTTAAAAACAATTGTTAAGGCATGGTACTAATAACATGCGAGCATATAACTGACTTGTTAGCAGTGCCCGTAATCAGTGTGATTTGGGCTAAAACGGTGGTGATGGTGAGTCCAGCCCTAGCAGGCACCGCACTCTTCTCTATCCAGAAAGAGATCCAACTGAGCACCACCAGCGCCATCGAGGGAAGGTACATCGTGATCAGATACATCATCATCTTCCTCCTCATTGCCACTTTGAAGCACAGGGTAGTGTAGTTTGCCTCTGAATACGCAGAAACACTTTTTAAAAAAAACTGGAAAATTTTTAACGCTGTGATTTTCATAAAATTCTAGTTTTTAGCCGAAAAAGTGTAACACAATAACAATTACGATTAATCTGTAGCTGTGTTTTGCAAGCAATCTACTTTCTACTCTTTTCTTTTATGTTGAAAGAAATACAAATTTTAAAGAATGGAGTTTCTTTTATCCAAGTCCCGTGTTGCCGGTCATACAAAAATCTCGGTACTCATATGAAGTCAAATATGCCTCACGTTAATATCTTAAACGATATATGATTTTTATCATTTCTTTGTAATCATGAAAGGGTATATAAGTTTCTAAACGATGGTTAAACAGTCAGTAGTATGATGCGTATTCTGCTTGATATTAGTTAGATTGAGATTTTAGATCTAATTGTTCTTGATATGGTATTACATTTTCCTGGTGATCCCACAAGGTCATATAAGAATGTATGTTTTCCTGATAATAATTCAAAAACAAAAAACTGAATACGAACTTTTCATAACAATCAGATTGCAACGAACTTTAAAAAAATATAAGTGGCTTCACTTTATAGTTTATTCAGGGTTTTATTCAATACTGCTAATTATACAAAGTAAAATGTGAATGTTTTGTTAACTTGTAATCATTTAAAAACAAAAAACAAAAATTAGAAAGTCAGAAATTCATTTTTCATATGCAGAAACCTCTAATGGTGCTAAATATCATTTAACAGAAACCTCTAAGTCGAAATTAACTGCTTTTCTTAACAAAAACACGAAACTTCATGTATGCGGAACTTCCTTTTCAGATCATTGTTCTGTTGTGATGACTGTAATTAATCACAAAAAATGCAAAGTATTATTGAAGAAATTATATTCAGAAAACCTTGAACGTGCGTATCTACAAAAAAAAATTAACTTTGTCTTTAATCAAGAGATATCAAAAAATATATATATTAGAAAATCATCTGTACAGATATCCGCCAAAGCGAACTAGACAACCAAAAACTAGTTCAAACTAGATCGAAAGCGAACTATAGAATGAAGCTGCGAAAAAAACAAGCTACACAAAGTAAATCTCACAATGTAGACACACTGCAAAAATGCCGACAAAGGAGAAAAATAAAACAATTATCAAAAATAAAAATGAAGTCTATCATAACAAGACTGAAAATTATGCATCAAAAATAAGTTAACATTTTTTCACTTTGTTAGTTTCTTGATTGGAATGAGTATGAAGGAATTGAGTGTAAAGGTAAAGGTCTTTAGCAGAAATTGATGTTAAAGGTTTCAACGATTTCTTTGCTTCAAGTGATTAGAAGTTACACGAAAAGATAAAAATAAGTTTGAGAATTCCTGTTCGCGAAATGAATTTTCTAAATTTCACTTGAAAACAATTGTGTTGGAGGCTTTTATGAACATAATATACTCTTAATCAAAATACAGTGAATACTATAAAGACATCGAATTTTTTTAAAAAAATTGTCTTCTCTCTGAGAATTTAATTTGGGGGAACATTTTGATAAATGCTTTACAAAAGATATTTTATTGATCGTCTCAAAGTTCCCAAAACTTTGCCATTGCACAAAGATGGACTTTGTCTGATGCATTGATTTATCGTTAATTTTTTCTTTTACCTATAAATGGAATAAGTTCTCAAAAAAATTCTGCTCAACCGCTTCATAATTAATTCAACATATTCAATGTTCTTTGAATGGTAAAGAAATAAGATTTAAAAAACACAGCAGTGCAGCTGACACAATTACTTTGCTAATTGAGTCCATTAGAATGGCTGGCTAATCTCTTGAAATAGAAAAAAAAATGTCTGCACTTTCATAGACTTGAGAACATTTTTTATATTGTTGACCGAAGCATTTTATTATCAAAATTTCTGAACTACGGAATTAAGGGTCCAATGTATAAATTGTTTGAATCATGCCTCTAATTGGTCAAAAACATTTCGTCGAGGTCCGAAGTGTGTCATCAAAGCTATCAAAAATATGATACATAGTACTTCAAGGATCAATTTTGGGACTTTCTCTATTCTTTATTCATGTACATGATATGAAATAAGGCTCTCTGGTAACAGAAGTAATTCTGTTTGCTTTTGATGCGGCAATACTGACCTCTAAATAATTTGACCCTTTTGTTTGCATAATCAAAATTTCACCGCCTAACAACAAGTTTCCAAAAAACAGCATCAAAAATTAAACCAGAAAATTGATTAATGTTTTTTGTCAACATTGACAGTTCGTTCATTCACAAAGTAAAACAAACTCCAAGCAGGCAAGCAACTAAAAAATTTTCTCAAGAAAAATGGGAAAATAACATTTTGTTAAACGATTTTTTTCAATAACTTTTGTATGGCAAAACTTAAAAAACCAAAGGCATTAAGCATTTTTTCCAGAAAGTACAATTTGAAACCTCAAATTTGATTGTTGATCATTTAAATTGGACTTCTATATCAACGAAAAAACGTATCATAAGAGAATTCAATCGCTACGGACTGGCATTGATTAATTATATTAAGCGTGAATATAGAATTGGGCTTTAAATAGCGCTTCTTCAGTTTTAAATTTATCCTTTACATTTACAATTTGGCACTCTAGACATAACAGTCCTAGAGGACATATGGTCAACATATTCTGAACGTCAAAGAGGATCAAAATAGTTTATCAACATAATAGCTTGCTTTAAACATTGACAAATTCGGAAATCACGTTCGCGGCGTGGCTAGAACTGGACTAATTGGTTCGTGCGAGCGAAGGCGGACCAAGTCTTTTACAGAGTATTGAGATCGGTGAAACCTGATATCAGAATGTCAACATTCACCCTAACCCACAACATTTATAGGAATCCTCCGGTAATTTAAATAAACATTCAAAAGAGAATTAGTCTATTAGTTTATGAATACATCTTTTTGTTCGCAAACAGTTGGTTGCGATATGAAGTAAAATTGAATTTATTCCCGAATACATTTCCTGGCGAGCATTCCAAATATTTGATATGCCGAAACATTATTAGTGGACCATTAAACATGAATTGCAATATAATTCCACTTTCATATGTACAGTTTACATATAAAATGGTTTAAATGGGAAAGGTTAAACATTCGCAATTATAAACACGGTGTAATTCGATTCCTTTGAAGTGGAAATCTTCGACAAATTTTCAGTCTATCGAATTAAAAATGCAGACAGTTAGGGGACGGTGGAATAGCACAGAGTTAATTCTGATTTTCGTGGAGTCGGAACAACCCTCTATAAGTATAAGAGCCGAGAAGTTTACACTATGACAAAATCCAATGCTTGCGTATACCATATCTGAGCGGCGCTTGTAGGACCAAATATGAAAATTGCTTGAGAGATATTCATGTAATCGCTTAAAACAGCGAAACAGTCAGTGTTGGAAAACAAAGATTGAGTTGAAGAATAACAAAGCAGATTGGTATCCGCTCGGCCTCGCTCGGGAGGTGTTACAACCTGTCAAATAATCATTTTTTCCATCCAGAAAGGAAGGAAAACGTATGATTGGAGAGCAGACATGAACATGACAATTAATTAGACAAGGAGGCTTGGTAATGTGCGTTCGCACATTAAGTTCCGACCCCGCTCATCAACATTTTTCACTTAATTGTCTACCAAATGAGGAAGAGATAAAAAAAATTAACATATCAACATATCGTTCAACAAACTACTAAAAGAATAAAACATTCTACTTTAGAGGGCCTATGAGACCTGTGGCTTCCATAATATGACTACCAGAAAAGACGGTAATAAAAATCAAATAGTTACAAATATTAATTACGACCAAAACACCTTGTTCATTTTTTGAAAACCACTAATAACCAAATCAAAATGGCATCAGATAAAAATTTTACACAGAAGATTAACCGGTACTTTTTTGGAACAAAATATGAGACTTTTCCTTGATGCGACTTGGCAACAAGTCGACTAGAAATGATCAAAAGGGGCAAAGTTTAATAAAACTTTGCTTTTTTAAAAAAAAGAATTAAATTCGAACTGATTGCAAAACATTACACATCAAGTGAGATCATTGAGATAGTCTTTTATACTTCAATAGAGAGCGACTGAGGCTTTTCATTATACAGAATATGTCTTACGACTAGAAAAAAAACGACAAGTACAGGCAAAAACTGAAAGAATTTCCACTAAAAATTATGCACGAAAACGATCTCCCAACAAACCATTGAATATTAAGCTGATCACTAAAAACAAAAACAATCTTCCTTTTTTTTGAAGATAAAAAAATTTGTAAATCAAATGACGCCCATTATTGGGATACTGTGAAAAGATAACAAAAACCTACAAAAAAGGGGACAAATTTGCAACAATCAGGAAAATTAGTTTTATGAAAACTGGTTGTTCCAAGAAGAGAGGCCATATGAGGTAAAAAACCGTTGTGAAGAGCAAACTGTATGTTAAAAGATAAATGATGTGAATTGTATATAGAGATGCTTCGCTACAATTTAACAGAAATAAAATTAACTCTCTTTTTTTATTAAAAACAAATATTTTCAAAATTCATAGACAACAAAAGCTTTCGATTAAAAAAGTAGACTTGTCTTGCAAATACTCGAAAAATTAATTGCGACTGTCAATAATGATACTAAATCATATGACTATAAAATAACATTAAATACAAGCTTAACTAATAAGTTTCACAAACAACTTTACGAAACCACAGTTTTGAAGCCATTAATTTTAGAAGATATTGACCGCGAGAATATAGCATCTTCATTTGCGTCCTCTTTGACCATCATAACGTCTTTTTGTAAAACGTTTATCACAAAATGACAACAAAAAGAACCACAAAAACTGAAAAGTATCTAAACTTCACAAAATTCTTCTGAAATAAATTGTCTTAGCACTGAAGACATTTAAAACGTTTGAACAACAGAAAAATTATTCTTTAATTCAACAAACAATTTAAAAAAGCTCTAAATGAGGAGGCTAATTTACGAAAATGAAACAACATTGTTTAATACGAAAAAAACGCAAACCAGAACAAAAAGGGATAAGTTGAAGAATAGTATTACACTTTTTTTTCAGAAATTTAATTCGAAAATGAAGACAACCATTAGCTATTTACTGATATCAAATACAAGGTTCTTTTGGATATCTATAGTTGGCCACTGAGACCTTTAATTACACAATATTTGGTATATAACACCAAAAATTAACAACAAATAAAGGACAAAAAAAATTTCTACCAATTTCTGCAAGAGAACGGTGTCGCAGCCCTTCAAATCATATGTTATGAAAACAAAAAATATGTTAAGTTTCAAATGTTGTAAATCTTTTTTCAGTTAGATTGTTCAATAATGTTACAATTTACAAATGAAACAAAAACAACAGCAAAAGTGTGAAATTATGCACAAAAATCAGAAAATTTTGTATGAAAACTCGTAGTATCAAAAGCAAGAAAACCTTCTGTTATAACAATCGACCACAAATTTAGTTTGTATTCTATACGGAGGAAAGATTGACCTGTACTTACTGAGAATAAACAAAATTTTGACTAAAATAATATAAAAAATTGACAAAATCAAGAAATCACAGAAATTTCCTTAAAACAAACACATTCAATAACATAAGAGACATTAGGTAACAACCGAATGAAAAGAAAAAATTAAATTGCACCAGGAACAGTTTTAGAATTGCTGTTGAGGAACAGTTTTAGATCTTTGAGTGGTTATACTTAAAAATCAGATTGCCAAAAGAATAACAATTGAAGGCAAAAGACAAGAATTCAGTTAAATTTTACTAAAACTCTTCATCAAAGCCATGAAAACCCTTTGGTTCTCTGAAAACAAATTGTATCTACAATCGGCCTCAAATTTAAGTAAACTAGAGCTATCATTAACGGAGCCGTGAATAAAAAATATTGTCAGTAATTAACATTAAAAAAACAAAAGCAAAATATTTTGAAAAAAGGCAGCATCAAAATGAAAACCAAAAAGTCTCTTTTTCTAAGAATCCATATTGTCGAACCTCTCCCTGATTTTGTCGCGCGCCCAGCAAATTTGCGAATTAGACCAATTGCGAATTGTTGCGAATTTGCGAATTGTTGCGAATTAGACCAATTGTTGCGTGGAATTCATAAAAATGTTTAAAAAAAGAACGATGCATTTTGTACAATTATCGAGTCAAATCTGCAAAAAACGGCAAAGTTTCAATTCCAGAAGACCTTCATACAACGCCAACTAGCGCTCTCTTTGAGATTAGTGAGTCTGTTTTAAGGTTTCCAGGTCACTAAGTCTGGCAAACTTTAACAAAGTGGACCAAAAAAGCATACTTTGTGCCATTTTTAATAAAAAAGTTTAAATTCAGAAATTTTTTTTATAATTTTTAGCCAAAAAAACTTTCAATCCAGCAATTCAGCAACACTCTTCTATCTCTAACGGTAACAAATACTCTGCGGTTAAAAATTTTAACTTATTTTGAACTATATTAGCGAAATTGTGTCAAATTTTAGCAAAAACTACTGAAAATGTGAACAAAACAGTCAAATGTTCACAAAATTTTAAACCTCAATAACTCCCTGTAAAAAACGAAAATTGAAAGATCTTTTTAATTCCGTATTCTACACTGGCCGGGCTTTTCAATGATACCACTCACAATTCTCTACGATGAATATATCGATCGGCCAAAATTGACTGAACAAAAAAAACCCAGTTGAGTATATAGTTCCTCCTCCCCACTAAAGTGGGGGTCGGAACAATAATTCAGAGTGAAGATTTGAATAAGTTGATACAAACTACGTTTACAACGACCATTGAACAAGTTTTTTGTTGCAGGTTTCCTCAAGCAATAACAATACCTAAAACGCATGGATTGGTAAATTTGAATTCTTAGTCTTATGAAAAAGTTTAGAAAATCCGAATGAAAAATAAACTTTGTTAAAATTCGGGATGAAATCTGGGAAGGAAATAACTCCACTTCATACAATTTGTGTTTAAAAAATACTTTTTATGGGTTTGATCTTTGGAAAAAGTACACTAAATTTTGAACGAATTCAATGAACACAAATAGGACAATAAAGAAAAAAGAAAAGAAGAAAAAAACAATTGCGTTCGTAGAAATTTAGTGGTCTCAAAGACATTGAAAAAAATCACTAAAGTAACGAAAGTTCCAACCACGTCAAACTATCTATCCTTAGAAAACAAACTGATGTCATGTAACCTTTCATTGCTGAGATAAGTTAAGAGACTAAAAAGGAATCACGGTCAACATCCAAAAAACTTTTTTTTGCAGAAAGCAATGTCAAAGTTATATAAATTTTTCATTCTAAACAATCTTCTACAACAACCTTTTTTGCGTAATCGGACAGCTTCATAAGCTGAGATCTGTCTTCCATGAATATGCTTAAGTGAAAATGCTAATAACAACGAAGACGCGCAATTCAAAAAATCTAGAGATTTATTCAAGCAAATAGTGCCAAAGTGAGAAAAATGATGAAATCCAAATTGAAACTATTAACAAATATGTATTGTTTTCCTAGGAGTCCATTAAGATGTTTTATTAAGAGCGCAAGGAAGAGAGAACAAGAAAAGAGACAGCAGCAAATTCCACAGATCAAATTTTCCCCAAAATCTATGAAAAAAATAGGTAGCATAAATGATCAGTAGGTACAAACAAAAATTCCAAAAAATCCAACTTTGCCTTATGAGAAAACCGATAAGACCTTCCAATACTAACCTAAGCAACAGGGAATCAAAGAGGGTATCAATTGTCAGATTAAGAGCATGTCTATAAACCAGCAAGTGAAACGTTTAAAAGCCCCTTGGTAATTACTCATTATTTGATTTTTTTGACGAGACCTGTCATTAGTTCAAAAACATAAAAAAGTGCAGTAATTACAGCCAAATTACTTATGTTTCTTGTTATTTATTAAAAAAATGCCAAAGTTAAATACAACTGTTCATCCATGTCTTTCGTTTTAATCAATTTGAATTACTCTAAGAGTTTGATTTTAAGTTAGCTGACATTTTTCAACATCATGTTCTGTTAGAAACAGATTAATTCAAAAGTTCAATTGAGCTGATTTTTTTTAGTCAAAACAAACCAATGACGGTTTCCCAATGACTTCGGTCAAAAACTTCACGATATTTTTGTCTCTTTTTATGCTTTTTAAAATTAATTAAAAATATAAAAGCAAATAAAATGTAGAAAATCGATGCAGCAAAAAAAAGCTGCGAAATTTAATCCCCAAATTTTTGCCGAGAAATAAAATTTTTCAAAATTATGTTTAAATATCATTATATAAAATATATTTAATTGTTCTGATTAACTTGGAATTAGACCAAATTGCAATCAACGTAAGTACAACAAAATTTTCGTAACAGTAGTAAAATTGGATGTGTGTACTTTCACTGGATATTTTCTAGAAAAAACTAAGAAGCAATTATATAACTCACTATAAGTTTTGGTCAACAATTTACTAGCATAACCATATCATGAGAAAATTTGCCAAGCTTCTGACGCTGTTTTGTAACAATTTTATCGAACAATTGACAAAATTTTGAACTGCGGAATAGTAATAAAGTTTCTGTACTGCTTTTCAAGTTTGAAACCAAAAACAAAAGTTGTTAATTCCAACTTAAATAACGAAAACACATTTTAGGGATAAGAAGTTCTTGAGTTCGAATCTTAACGGGCGTCAGTTATACGACATAAAATGGCTGACTCAATTGTGTTCAAGGCAAAAAATAGACGCTGCGAATAAAAAAACTATTAGATAAAAACTGAAGCAGAAAAAATCTGTACTCATTTTACGTGACTTAAAAACTGAAAAAATAAAGTCGGAAAAAGAATTCGTTTGTTATCAGGAGTCAATTTGTAATCGATCTTATTTAGTTTTAAAAAATATATCTGAAAAGCATGAAACAGAATCAAAAATTGATTAATAAACCAAAACGTCTAAACTTAAAAAAATAGGCTACGTGTTTTCAATAAATTATGGCAAAGGGATGTCAAAAGGAAAAAAAGTTGAAAGTCCACAAACGCTTTCAAAACCTACATTTTTCTAAGCAACCAAATGTGCAAACAAACATTTCGGCTACTTTCAAACAATCGAATTGGTTTTTTAATTTGTTGTTATAACGAATAAACAAGATTCTATTATAACAATAACGCCAAAATAGATACAATTCAGCTATATCATTCCATATTTGGTAAAACTTCTAACAATGATCGACTTCATAAAATATAAAAAGGTGTTGTTTGCAAAGTTGCGTGCTCCTTCGACCCTACATTGAATATAATTTATTTGATTTGAAATTGGTATAGAAATGCATAGAATATGACACACACTATAGGACCAAAAAGCTACGCACAGCATGATTTCAGCTTTTAAAGCATGATTCGCGCTTCATAAGCATGATTTGCGCTAAGGTGTGAAATACGTTGTGAAATTGAGAGGTTTTAAGATAATTTTCAGTCTCAATTTCTCCACTTAAACAGAAAAGATGGTTAAACCGAATTGTTCTTTCACTGTTTGCCAAGTTTTTACGCTAGGACAAGTCGGATTTTTATGGTCTAAAATACAAAATCAAGCGGAAGACCCCCAAAATTGTCAAAAGAATCAGAAAAAAGTTAGGTACCGATGCTTTGAAAGATTCGAAAACTTTACTGGAGCGCATTAGAGTGGCTGATAACACTTTTTCTTGCTACGATACAATTTCCACAGGTACAGTTGACAAATACTCAAAAAATATTGCGTTTTTTTCAAGAAATGCTGCAAAAAAATCAGTTTCAAGAAGAAAAGCAAGTGTTTTCGTTCAAAACGGTTTATCAATATGCGCAAGAATCCGTTATCTTTCTGGCAAAATGAGTTTCTTACTGATGAAACAAGGATGCACATCTCAGCGAGGGAATTGTTTGAGTTTTTGAAGAAATGGCACAAGATTTCTTGAAAAAAAAACACAAAAAATTTGAGTTTGACAAACGATCATTTATGTTTTGGGGGGCAATACGATCAGACGGACAGAAACTGCTAGTCAAGTGTCCACACAAGCTAAATGCTGTCAGTTACTTGGAAATTTTAAACATTTACGAAAAAATGCATTTCCTGGACATTATTTTTCAACAAGATAATGCTCCTGTGCATAAATCGAAGATAATCGGCATTTTTTCCTAGAAAACGAGTGGAAGGTGCTAGAATGGCCAGCATACAGCCCAGATCTGAATTATTTTGAACATCTATGGGCGATTTTGAAGCAACGATTACGAAAACAGTTTTTTTGGGGAATTTTGGAAAAAGTGTATGGAACTTGGAAGGAAATTGTCACAGACGTCGTGAGAAAATTGTATGAAAACTATAAAATCATCTAATAGACTTTTAAAAAGCTAAAGGCGCAAGGACGCGTTTTTAGAGAACAAAATTGAACTTAAAATGTTATATTATTTGATGTTTGTATTGCTTTTTAAAAAATCTTTAGGTGTACGTAGCTTTTTGTTACCTTAGTGTATATGCTCTATCACGAAGTAGAAGAAGCCCTATTTAAAAATCTTCATATCGATTTTTGTAAATCTGAGACAATATCGATCTGAGACAATATGTGTGAAAACCATTCCAAACGAAATTTTGAGAAATTTATTCATGAAGAGATTTTGTGTAATGGTGGAGCAGATTAGTTAGGCAAAAAGATGAGTTTGCCAGCAGACGAACGTACACAACAGGCAGGGCCGGACACCAGCCAATTAGGAACTGTAGGATCTTTTAAGAGCTTTTGGACTACAAAAATAATTTAAACAGAAAATCCTTTAAAACAACAACTACATAAAAAGGAAAGTTTTCTAATTAGGAGAACGTTTACGGGAAACAGAGAAAAGGATCTTTATCGTAACTTAATTTTTTTTTCAAAACAAACAATTTTGTAACGTTTGTTTGACTTTCGTTTACCCCAAGTCCACAAAAGTAAGCATTAAGAAGTAGTCATTATCAGCACTTAATGGCTACTAACGGAGCTCTTCAACTGATCGTCCACAAGATACGCTTGAAGATACGCTTAATAATAATAAAGCATTTAATTCAATATCGCACGAAATTTTTCTCAAAAAAAATTGAAGCTTACGGTTTTTCAGAGAGTGCAGTTGAATTATTTGCTTCATTTTTTAAAAACAGACA